>NW_011495038.1:3270146-3270469 GCF_000754665.1 Bison bison bison | reverse complement strand
GAAAACCACTGGATCACCCAGGTATGACCTAAATCAAATCCCTTATGATTATACAGTAGAAGTGAGAAAATAGATTTAAGGGCCTAGATCTGACAGATAGAGTGCCTGATGAACTATGGCCAGGGATTCATGACATTGTACAGGAGCCAGGGATCAAGACCATCCCCATGGAAAAGAAATGCAAAAATGCAAAATGGCTGTCTGGGGAGGCCTTAAAAATAGCTGTGGAAAGAAGAGAAGTGAAAAGCAAATGAGAAAAGGAAAGATACAAGCATCTGAATGCAGAGTTCCAAAGAATAGCAAGAAGAGATTAAGTCTTCCTC
>NW_011495038.1:3267614-3270046 GCF_000754665.1 Bison bison bison | reverse complement strand
GGTTTTTTTTCCCCCCCCCCCCGAACTTGCAGGTATTTTAAAAGTTAGATTTTTAGGGTTGCAAAAATATGGTCCATGTATTTTTATTTGTTATTCCCACAGATTTGTTTATTATTACAGGAATTTAAAATAAGACAGCTTCCACTATTCTCCATACTCCTCCTCAAATATGTTTAAAGACATTTGTTCAGATAAAGACAAAACCAAAATAATATTCTGAAGTGAAGACATTCTGTCATGGTTGAACTGAAATATTGTAGATAATATTATAGAAGGTTCTTGAACTTTTGCAACTTGGCATCTAACACTATTTGATAGGATTGAAGGCTAAGACTAAGAGGTAAAGAAAAAATTTATTTTATGTTTTAGTTTAAAGAAACAGATGGAACACATGTATACCTGTGGTGGATTCATTTTGATATTTGGCAAGACTAATACAATTATGTAAAGTTAAAAAAAAAAAAGAAAAGAAACAGATGGGACTCTGGACAACAACTACAGGCAGAGGAAATAAATACATGACCCTAGTTTGTGGCCCTGAAATATGATGGCAGACTGGATTAACAAGAGAAGAATAATTCACATATGTAAATGCTAGAATTCCTTAATAGAGCATCTTATTCTGTTTCTTTTCTCTTTCTACATGGCAATTTACTTGTATTTTTCAAGGCTTCAGAATAATTTGTCTAAAGATAGAGTATTGTTTAATATATTAAATAAATCAAGGAAAAATGTTTAAGGGAAGAAAGTTAAGATGATATTAGCACTATAGTAGGTAAATGAGTTATAAGTCATAAGATATGACTTGCAAGGCTCTGAAACCATGCTATTCCAAATCAGAATGACTATCTAATGTGATAAATGACAACAAGGACAGATTCGTGACACGTGTAAACATTCACTAATTACTAGCAGTGGCTGAATATGGAAAAAAAAAAAAGCTTGCTTTGAATACTCATTAGAAATTATAAATAAAGTTACTCTTATTTTTGGGTTAAAATGAAGCTTAATGCTTGAGTTCTTGATAATTTTGAGCATTAGATATACATATTGATCAGTCATGACCCTCAGTTTCAAATTAAAAACTGTAGAAAATATTGTCTTTCAGAAGGGTAAGTGTTATCCTGGCTTTAGTTACATTCTAGGAATACATAATTCATATAGATCAACCACACAGTTATATAGAGAATAGATTTTAAGATGATTCATTGAATATTGATTATAAAATGCTTAGTGCAATAGTTACACATGATAAGCACTCAATTATTAAGTAATTTTATAGTTAATATTAATTTGTTTATATAGGGTTAATAACATATATACAGGTAATATATGCTTATTTCCTGAATTCAAAAATATAAAAGTAATTAAGTGAAAGAAAATAGCTCATTTTGAGTGTATATGTGCATGCTATGTAAGGATAGAGTATGTATTTATGTATGTGCTTAATCGCTGAAGAAGCTGCTTGAATGGTTCTATGAAGACCTACAAGACCTTTTAGAACTAACACCCATAAAGATGTCCTTTTCATTATAGGGGACTGGAATGCAAAAGTAAGAAGTCAAGAAACACCTGGAGTAACAGGCAAATTTGGCCCTGGCATACAGAATGAAGCAGGGCAAAGACTAATAGAGCTTTGCCAAGAAAATGCACTGGTCATAGGAAACACCCTCTTCCAACAACACAAGACTCTACACATGGACATCACCAGATGGTCAACACTGAAATCAGATTGATTATATTCTTTGCAGCCAAAGATGGAGAAGCTCTATACAGTCAGCAAAAACAAGACCAGGAGCTGACTGTGGCTCAGACCATGAATTCCTTATTGCCAAATTCAGACTTAAATTGAAGAAAGTAGGGAAAACCACTGGATCACCCAGGTATGACCTAAATCAAATCCCTTATGATTATACAGTGGAAGTGAGAAATAGATTTAAGGGACTAGATATGACAGATAGAGTGCCTGATGAACAATGTATGGAGGTTCATGACATTGTACAGGAGACAGGAACAAGACCATCCCCATGGAAAAGAAATGCAAAAAAGCAAAATGGCTGTCTAGGGAGGCCTTACAAATAGCTGTGGAAAGAAGAGAAGTGAAAAGCAAATGAGAAAAGGAAAGATACAAGCATCTGAATGCAGAGTTCCAAAGAATAGCAAGAAGAGATAAAGTCTTCCTCAGCGATCAATGCAAAGAAATAGAGGAAAAGAACAGAACTGGAAAGACTAGAAATCTCTTCAAAAAAATTAGAGGTACCAAGGGAACATTTCATGCAAAGATGGGCTCGATAAAGGACAGAAATGGTATGGACCTAACAGAAGCAGAAGATATAAGAAGAGGTGGCAAGAATACACAGAAGAACTGTACAAAAGAGATCTTCATGACCAAGATAATCACGATGGTGTGATCACTCACCTAGAGCCAGACA
>NW_011495038.1:3261766-3266509 GCF_000754665.1 Bison bison bison | reverse complement strand
CTGTGAAGAAGGCCGAGTGTGGAAGAATTGATGCTTTTGAACTGTGGTGTTGGAGAAGACTCTTGAGAGTCCCTTGGACTGCAAGGAGATCCAACCAGTCCATTCTAAAGAAGATCAGCCCTGGGTGTTCTTTGGAAGGAATGATGCTAAAGCTGAAACTCCAGTACTTTGGCCACCTCATGCAAAGAGTTGACTCACTGTAAAATACTCTGATGCTGAGAGGGATTGGTTGCTGGAGGAAAAGGGGACGACAGAGTATGAGATCGCTGGATAGCATCACCGACTCAATGGACATGAGTTTGAGTTAACTCTGGGAGATGGTGATGGACAGGGAGGCCTGGCATGCTGCTATCCATGGGGTTGCAAAGAGTCGGACATGACTGAGCAACTGAACTGAACTGATTCTTTTTTACCTCCGAAAACTATTTCAGTCACTCAAAAATTGCATATAGTGAAGATACCTTAACTTTTTGCACAATATACCAAAAAACTAAACATTTTCATTAACTCAGATAATTATGTAAGAACTGTACGGCACTTGCACCATGACCTTCTACCCGCACTTGCCCATTCCCAGCTTAATGTGACAGAAATTGTTTCTAGTTAGGAGTAGGCAAGAACACAGTTCTAATGCCAGTTTCATGTGGAGGGATATGGTATCTTCTTGGGAAGGGCAGGACATTCGGATTTATAATCTCTAATGACTCATAAAGAAGCAGAAATCACAGATTGATAACATATAAATTATTGAATTAGTAATTAGGAAAACAAACAAACTACCCCCAAAGAAAGCCAAAGCTCAAGCTCAGATTGCTTCACTAATGTTTCTACCAAACATTTAAGGAATCAAACTCTTCATTTTTCTTCACTAACTCTTCCAAAAAAATAAATAAATAAATAAAAGAGAAAGAAACATCTCCCAATTATTTTTCCAAGCCCAGTAGTACCCTGATTCAAAAGCAAATGAAGATATCATAGGAAATGAAAACTGCAGAAAAAAATGTAGATCCTCTAAAAGTAGAAGCAAAATGGCTTAACAAAAGTTAGCACATCAGATCCCATAACATATAAAACTAACATGATGTTGACTGGTGTAAAAACATTATGCTTTCCCCTAAAATCAGGAAAAAAAAAAAAAGTATATTTTGTCTCATCACTTCTATTCGATTTTATATTGAACATTCTAATAAAGACAATAGAACAAGAAAGATAAATAAATGGCATTCAGATTGAAACAGAAGAAGTAAAGCTATCTAGTTTTCCAAAGGTCATGATCTTGCATATAAAACCTACAAAGATCCACTATAATACCATTAGAACTAGTAAACAATTTCAGCAAGGTTATAGCATGTAAGATTGATATATACAAAAATTTCTGTTTTTCCACACTATCAAGGAACAATCTAATATTACAGAAACCACTCAATGTACAATAGTAGCAAAAATAATGAAATATTCAGTGATAAATTAAAGAATTCAAAAAATAATACTCAAAAATAAAACATTGTTGAAAAATTAATGCAAGTCTAATATATAAATAGAAACACACTTCATGATCATGGATTGGATGACTTATTTAGTATCAATATGACAATAGTACCCAGATTCAGTGAAATAACTGTCAAAATCCCAGGTTCCTATTTTGTAGATTTATAAAGAGGATCTTATAATTTCTGCAGAAATTCAAAGGATTTAGAATTGACAAAATAATAATGAAAAAGAACAATGCTATAGCATTCATATTTCTTTATTTCAAAACTTAGTACAAAGCTACCCATAAGTAATATGTATCAAGACATGAGACACAGGTCAAACAATAGATGTATAGATGAATGGAATAGATTTGAGAGTTCCAAAATAAACCTCTTAATTGATTTTTGACAAGGGTTCTAAACAACTCATATGAATAAAAACTTTTATTCAACAAATAAGGTTGTTCTAATTGGTTATCCACATGCAAAAGAATGAAGGTGGACTTGTGTTTCAAAGTGGATCAAAATCCAAAATATAACAGCTAAAAATAGAAAATTCAGAAAAAAACATAAATATTTGTGACCTTGGGCAAGAAAATGGTTTCTTCACTGTAACACAAAAAGCATAGGCAACAAATGAAAAATATATAAGTTGGGCTTCTTCAACATAAAATTAAAACCATGGCTAGAATATATCTAGAATACACATTTTATAATATATAAAATATATATAATACACATTATATATACATATATAATATGTATACATAAAAAACACATCTAGAATACATAAGAACACTACAACTCAATAATAAGGCCACAATGAACAGCCAAAACAGAAAAATCTTCTCCAACATCACGGAAATTTCTTCAAAGGAAAAAAGCAAAAAAACAAATAACCAATAATCATATGAAAAGATGCTCAACAATATTAGCCATTAGGGAAATAGAAATAAAACTCATAAGAGGTACTATTATAAGATGGCTATTTACACAAAAGCAAGTAATGTCAAATATTGATAACTATACAGAGAAACTAGAAATCTCATATTCTGGTAATAAGAATAGTGCAGTCACTGTAGTAAACAGTCTGACAATAACTCAAGGGTTTAAATGGAGCTATCTCAATCCCAATATAAATGGAAACACAAAAACTTTTACATGAATGTTCACAGCAGCATTATTCATAAAAGCTAAAATGTAGCAAAAAACTCAAATGCTATTAACTGATAAATGGATTTTTCAAAATGCAGTGTATATATTGTTGCTTAGTCGCTCAGTCCTGTCCAGCTCTGTGACGCCAAGGACTGTAGCATGCCAGGCTTCCCTGTTCTTCACCATCTCCCAGAACTTGCTCAAATTGATGTCCATGGAGTCGGTGATGGCATCCAATGATCTCATTCTCTGTCATCGACTTCTCCTCCTGCCTTCAATCTTTCCAGGCATCAGAGTCTTTTCCAGTGAGTCACCTCTTTGCATCAGGAGGCCAAAATATTGGAGCTTCAGCATCAGTCTTTCGAATGAATATTCAGGACTGATTTCCTTTAGGATTGGATGGCTTGATCTCCTTGCAGTCCAAGGGAATTTCAAGAGTCTTCTCCAACACCACAGTTCAAAAGCATCTATTCTCCAGTACTCACCCTTCTTTATGGTCCAATTCTCACATCCATTCATGACTACTGGAAAAACCATAGCTTTGACTCTATAGACCTTTGTGGGCAAATAATGTCTCTGTTTCTTAATATGCTGTGTATGTTTGTCATAGCTTTTCTTCCAAGGATCAAGTGTCTTTTAATTTCACGGTTGCAGTCAAAGTCTGCAGTGATTTTGGGGTCCAAGAAAATAAAGTCTATCACTGTTTTCATTGTTTCTCCATCTATTTGCCATGAAGTGATGGGACTGGATGTCATGATCTTTGTTTTTTCAATGTAGAGTTTTAAGCCAGCTTTTTCACTCTCCTCTTTAAATTTCATCAAGAGGCTCTTTAGTTCCTCTTCACTTTCTGTCAAAAGGGTGGCATCATCTGCAAATCTGAGGTTATTGATATATCTCGCTGCAAACTTGATTCCAGCTTGTTCTTCATCCATCCAATCATTTGACATGATGTACCCTGCATAGAAGTTAAATAAGCAGGGTGACAATATGTAATCTCGATATACTCCTTCCCCAACTTAAAACCATTCCATTGTTCCATGTCTGGTTCCACTGTTGCTTTTTGACCAGCATTCAGATTTCTCAGGAGGCAGGCCAGGTGGTTGTGTATTTCCATATTTTCAAGAATTTTCAGTTTGTTGTGATCCACACAGTCAAAGCCTTTAGCATTGTCAATGAAGCAGAAGTAGATGTTATTCTGGAATTCTCTTACTTTTTCTATGATCTAACAGAAGCTGGCAATTTGATCTCTGATTCCTCTGCCTTTTATAAATCCAACTTGAACATCCAGAAGTTCTCAGTTCAAGTACTGTTGAAACCTAGCTTGGATAATTTTTAGCATTACCTTGCGAGCCTGTGAAATGAGAGCAATTGTGCAGTAGTTTGAACATTTTTTGGCATTGCCTTTCTTTGGGACTGAAATGAAAACTTAACTTTTCCAGGCTTGAGGCTACTGCTGAGTTTTCCAAATTTGCTTCATGTTGAGGGCAGCACTTTCACAGCATCATCTTTTAGGATTTGAAATAGTTCACCTCGAATTCCATCACCTCCATTATTTTTGTGTGTATTGATGCTTCATAAGGTCCACTTGACTTTGGAGTCCAGAATGTCTGACTCTAGGTAGATGATCATACCCTTGTGGTTATCTGGGCCATTAAGATTTTTTTTTACATATTTATTCTGTGTATTCTTGCCACTTCTTCTTAATATCTTCTGTTTCTGTTAAGTTCATATTTTTTGTGTGTGCTTTACTGGCAGAAAGAGGATGGAACTTAAAAATAACTCCAGAGGAAATGAATAGGTTGAGCCAAAGTGGAAACTGTTTGGAAACATCCTAGTTTGGATGTGCCTAGTGATGAAAGTAAAATCTTATGCTGTAAAGAACAATTTTGCATAGGAACTTGGAATATTAGGTCCATAAATCAAGGTAAATTGGAAGTGGTCAAACAGGAGATGGCAAGAGTGAACATCGACATGCAAAGAGTTGACTCATTGGAAAACACTGATGCTGGGAGGGATTGGGGGCAGGAGGAAAAGGGGACGACAGAGGATAAGATGGCTGGATGGCATCACCGACTCAATGGAAGTGAGTTTGAGTGAACTCCGGGAGTTGGTGATG
>NW_011495038.1:3258978-3261666 GCF_000754665.1 Bison bison bison | reverse complement strand
GGCGTGCTGCGATTCATGGGGTCACAAAGAGTCAGACACGACTGAGCGACTGAATTGAACTGAACTGAACAAAAATGACTGGAATGGGTGAATCTAATTCTGCCTACTAATGTGGGCAAGAATCCCTTAGAAAAAATGAGGTAATCCTTATAGTCAACAAGAATCCAAAATGCAGTACTTGGGTGCGATTTTTCAAAAACAACACAATGAACTCCTTTTCTAAGGCAAACCTTTCAATATCACAGTAATCCAAGTATATACCCCAACCATTAATGCTGAAGAAGCTGAAGTTGAGTGGTTCTATTTAAACTTACAAGACCTTTTATAACTAATTCCCAAAAAAAATGTCCTTTTCATCATAGGGGATGGGAATGAAAAAGTAGGAAATCAAGAGATTCCCAGATTAACAGGCAAGTTTGACCTTGGAGAACAAAATGAAGCAGGTAAAGGTTAACAGAGTTTTACTAGGAGAACACAGTGGTCATAGAAAACATCCTTTTCCACAACACAAGAAACAACTCTACACGCACATCACCAGGTGGTCAATACCGAACTCAGATTGATTATATTCTTTGCAGCCGAAGATGGAGAAGCTCTATACAGTCAGCAAAAACAAGACCAGGAGGTGACTGTGGCTCAGATCATGAACTTCTCATTGCCAAATTCAGACTTAAATTGAAAAAAAAAAAAAACATAGGAAAAACTAAAAGGCCGTTCAGATATGAGCTAAATAAAATCCCTACAATTATACGGTAGACGTGACAAATATATTCAAGGGATTAGATTTGATAGAACTCTTGTTGGAGGTTCATAACATTGTACAGGATGTGATGATCAAACTCATATCCATGAAAAAGAAATGAAAAAAGGCAAAATCTTGTCTGAGGACGTCTTACAAATAGCTGAGAAAAAAAGATAGCTGAAAGGCAAAGGTGAAAACTAACAATATACCTATCTAAATGCAGAGCTCCAAAGAACGACAAGGAGAGATAAGAAAGCCATCCTAAGTGATCAGTGCAAAGAAATAGAGGAAAACAATAGAATGGGAAAGACTAGAGATCTCTTCAAGAAAATTATAGTATATATTTTTTTTCATTAAAAAATCAGCCATAATCATATACATATCCCCTCCAATGGAAGCTCCCTCCCCTCCCGACATCACACCCCTTTAAGTCATCACACAGCGCAGAACCAGGCTCTCTGTGTCATATAGCAACTTCTCACAAGCTATCATTTTCCACATGGTTGTGCATATATGTTGATGCTACTGTATCCATCTGTCCCACTCTACCCATCCCCCACTGTGTCCACAAGTTTGTTCTCTATGTCTTTGTCTCATTCTTTCCCTGCAAATAGGTTCATCATTACAATTTTTCTAGATTCCATATATAGGTTAATATACATTGATTGTTTTTTCTCTTTCTGACTTACTTCACTCTGTACATAACAGCCTCTAGGTTCATCCACCTCATTACACACTGACTCAAATTCATGCTCTTATATGGCTAAGTAATATCTCATTATATATGTATGTGTGTAGATATAGACATATACACATCTTCTTTATCCTTCCATTTGTTGTTGGACATCTAGGTCTCTTCCTTGTCTTGGCTATTATAAATAGTGCTGCAATAAACACTGGGGTGAATTGAGCAGGAATTTTTATTAATTTCCTGCCCACACAAGAAATTGGAGAAACCAATCAATCAAATCTCACATGAGGTCAGAAATAGTAACTAAATTGAGTGCCCCAGAGACTGGATTTTTTTTTCAAAAATTTGAAGATGCTGTGAGCTTCTTCAAAGTTTGTTAAGAATATTAAGTGGTTTGAGAATCCAGGTTTATCTTGTCATGCCATTTGTGATGGAATTTACTTTAGTACCCAGAGTTTTCGTTCTTTCTTTTCATTCTTTATTTCTTTTCTTATCTTTCTTTCCTTTTCAGTCCATTTTCTATGTGCCTATCATTGTTTTTTAATTGCAATTATTTAAATTGCACTCATCTCACACAGTAGTAAAGAAATGCTCAAAATTCTCCAAGCCAGGCTTCAGCAATACGTGAACTGTGAACTTCCAGATGTCCAAGCTGGTTTTAGAAAAGGCAGAAGATCCAGATATCAAATTTCCAACATCTGCTGGATCATGGAAAAAGCAAGAGAGTTCCAGAAAAACATATATTTCTGCTTTATCGACTATGCCAAAGCCTTTGACTGTGTGCATCACAAGAAACTGTGGAAAATTCTGAAAGAGATGGGAATACCAGACTACCTGACCTCCCTCTTGAGAAACCTATATGCAGGTCAGGAGGCAACAGGTAGAAATGGACATGGAAAAACAGACTGGTTCCAAATAAGAAAAGGAGTACGTTAAGGCTGTATATCGTCACCCTGCTTATTTAACTTCTATGCAGAGTACATCATGAGAAACGCTGGGCTGGAAGAAGCACAAGCTGGAATCAAGATTGCCAGGAGAAATATCAATAATCTCAGATATGCAGATGATGCCATCCTTATAGCAGAAAGTGAAGAGGAACTAAAAAGACTCTTGATGAAAGTGAAAGAGGAGAGTGAAAAAGTTGGCTTTAGCTCAGTCAGAAAATGAAGATCATGGCATCTGGTCTCATCACTTCATGGGAAATAGATGGGGAAGCAGTGGAAACAGTGTCAGACTTTATTTTTTGGGGCTCCAA
>NW_011495038.1:3256773-3258334 GCF_000754665.1 Bison bison bison | reverse complement strand
TCAGGGAGTCGCAAAGAGTTGGACATGACTGAGCGACCAAACTGAACTGAACTGATGTCTCATTCTCTGGATCTCTCTTTCAAATTATAGATAAAATAAATCTGATTGAATTTCAATTTAGTCACAAGCATTTTTGCTGGCCTAATCCTTCGAATGCAATTTTCATGAGTTAACATGAAGCTCTGTAGCTCTGTATTTTATGGGGAGGAAAGACCCATTAGTAAAAATGAACACATATTTATCATAGTCATGTAAAATATTGTATATCAGTTGAGTTAAAACTGTTCAACACAACACATTACAAACAGAAGTTAAGAAAAAAACATTTAATAATATTCAACAGAACCAATTTTTTTTTTTTTTTCCTTATCAGAGGAATTTTACCAACTAGTATTTTAACATTCTATATATATATATATATATATATATCAGTTAAGCAAACACTAAGTCTTATTATCAGGATCTGTCTTGATTCTGGAGATAAAGTATGAATAGGATACAGTCACTTTTTCAGAATTTAAAACTAGATAAAGAAGCATCCATTATAAATGTGTGTGAGGAATTATCTTTCCAACTGTCTTGTAAAGTCAAACCCTTCCACAGTCTTTGATCTATCACTAGCTTTTTAAAGTAGTCATTTATGTTAAGGTCAATGCCATCATACCTACTGGTAGCACAATATTTTTCTATCATGGCAAATATCTCCAGTGTTATTATTCTAGAAGTATAATTAGAGATTATTTGAAGTCATCAATGTGGTCATTAGTGTTTCTGGCCCTTATTTTCAATGTACTGAAACTCAATTTCTGTTTTGAATACAAGTCTAAAATATCCATATTGCTTCATTGAAACAGCAGATGTCAAAAAAAAAAAAAAAAAACCTTTTTATTCCATCAAAGAACTCTGCCTAGGGTAACCATAAAGTCAAATATGACTGCCTTGATTTCTTGGAGATGAGGCTTTCAGGGCCGTTTAAAAATATGATGCCATGTCATAAACTATCTTTAAAATGGTCTGCCTTCCAGTTTTCTGACTTCTAAGAGAAATTGCTTAGTACCTTGAGGGGATGGGTAATAAAATAGACATTCAAAAGATAATTTACTTTTGAAAGGAGGGTATGTGATGACAGTACAAGAAGATACAAAGATCAGTGTTAACTAAAATGATACAGTTTCAGACATATGTTTCTTGTGAGCCAGAAGTTCCTTGGAGTCACAGCAATGATAATAAGAGCTCATCCTTTCAATTACAAAGCCATAGCTTCAAATCTTATAAATGCTGTCAGCCTCCTCAACATTTAATTCTTTGTATGACAGCACTCCAGCCACTCACAGAAAAAGGAGGCAAATATCACTGATTACTTGGATTTTCATACTGACCAGAACTAACTGAATTTTTATTACCAGTACTTTAACATTCAGTGCTTGAATTACTTTGAAAATGGATCAAATCAAATCATGTTAAATAGCTGGCATGATAAGAGGAAAAAGTGGTCAATGAAAATACTCATTATTTCTTTACAACAGCACTGTCTAGGAGCAGACTAAGATGCATTTTAACT
>NW_011495038.1:3254729-3256673 GCF_000754665.1 Bison bison bison | reverse complement strand
CATTTTAACTCGGCAAAATATTTTTTGAGTACTTGTTTTTGTTATTGTTCAGGCACCAAGTCATGTTCAACTCTTTGGGACCCCATGAACTGCAACATGCCAGGTTTTCCTCTCCTTCACTATCTCCAGAATTTGCTCAGATGCATGTTCATTGAGTCAGTGATGCTATCTAAGCATCTCATCCTCTACCCAACTCTTCTCTTTTTGCCTTCACCCTTTCCCATCACTTACTATGTACTCAACATGCAAAAGAGACTTCCCTGGTGACTCAGATGGTAAAAGTGTCTGCCTGCCGAGGTCCAGCCCCAGCTGATCCAGGGTATTCGAAGGGGAGACGGCTTCAGCGAATACACTGGCTTTAATTAGATATTAATTAGAGATGTAAAGAGTAATAGAATGAGGATAGCTCAGCAGGAAAATTCAGTGGAGAAAAGAGGCTGAGTAGCTTGGTTTACGCGGGAAACCAATAAAACTTCAAGACAAGAAGCTTGCAGCACTTACATAGGCCGCAGATGTCCTTCCATTCTCCCGAAGGAGAGGAGACACTGAGGCCTCCCCAGTCAGATCTTAGAAGCCCAGGCATAATTAGTAAGCATGGCGGGCTCCACGCTCCAGATGGAGACTCAGCCAGAGTTTGAGAGAGAGAGAGACATGGGGAGACCAGTCTTTCGAGGAACTGATCCCAATTCTTTATTTTCCATGGTCTACTTTTATACACTGATATGTTATGCAAAAGTCACGCAGGGTCAGCAGTCCTGACTTTTATCAAAGTCAGGTGCTTCATACAAATGTATACAGAGGTCTTAGGGATGTTACATCATCTTCTGGCCAGGGGGGCCTGCTGACAATTTATAACCCTCTCCTTGTGACAGCAGTCAGTCAACCAGGACACTTATTTCTCCAGGGGTGATTATTTTTGAAACAGACGCCACCTTCCGAAGGTACCAGATAAAGTTACATTCCTATAGGGTGAGGGTGTAGTGGGTTTTAATTAAGGAAAGAATTTACTTAGCCTAAGGTCCAACATGATTAATATCAAAGGTTAATACTTATTTTTTCTATATATTCATTAATGTGTATAAGGGCAGGGGATGTGGCAACTTAGCAGTAAACATTGGCTCAACAAATGAAAAACTCTTCACCAATACAATTTCTAATCAGCCCACTATAATTATACTAATAGTTTTCTAACTTCTCTAAAGAACCTGTTTTTAGAAGGTTTAAAGCATCTTGTGCCTCTCACGGTTGGGAGGCTGTGAGCAATCACATGTGGCGGGACAAGCCTGTCAGGCAGGCTAGAGAACCTTCAGAGGAGTTTGTAGGTTGAAACACTCCTATCACGTCCAGGAATTATTATTAACTGGAGCTCTAAGTTAACTCCTTCTCCGAAAGAGGTGGTGGGGGACTACTGGGGACCAGCCCCAGCTGATCCAGGGTATTCGAAGGAGAGACGGCCTAGGCGACTATTTATATGCTAATTAGAGATATAGAGAACAATAGAATGAGGATAGCTCAGTAGGAAAATTCAGTGGAGAAAAGAAGCTGAGTAGCTTGGTTTACGCGGGAGACCAATAAAACTTCAAGACAAGAAGTTTGCACCACTTACGTAGGCCGCAGGCGCCCTCTCGAATAGCGGAAGGTGTCTCACCCTAGACTCCTTCTCGAGTGGGTCTTAGAAGCCCAGGCATAATTAGTAAGCGTGGTGGGTTCCGCGCTCCAGATGGAGACTCAGCTGGAGGTTGGAGGGAAGAATGACATGGGGAGACCAAGCGCTGGTGAACAAGGCCCGTAGCTTTATTTTTAACAGGGGCTTTTATACCCTAAGTTACACATAGAGGATAATAGGGGATGCAAAGTCAGCAGTCTTTGGTTCTTATCAAAAACCAAGGTTTCTTTCCTGCAAATGTATCGTATACAAATGGTTTAGGTGATTTACATTATCTT
>NW_011495038.1:3240703-3254629 GCF_000754665.1 Bison bison bison | reverse complement strand
TATGCATAGCTGCAGGAGTCCGGGTAAACTTGTCAGGCGAGTTAGAGAGCCATCAGAGGGGTTTGGATTTAAACACTCCTAATTGCCCAGGAACTTTATTAATTGGAGCTGTAAGTTAACTCTTTGACAGAGAGAGAGAGATGGTGGTAGGGGACAGTCCCCAGTAAAGTCAGAGGTGTGAGCACAAAGCAATAAAGTAGGCAGACTCTGGTTTTTTGGGGGAAAATGCTCGAGAATATCCGGGGGGACTCCTGAGGCTCGATCCCGCCTTTGCGTATGCCGAGCCTCCTTCCTCATGACCTTTGTCACGAGTGGAATGCCTCACCGGCTCCCCGCAGGGGACAGCCCCCTGTAAAGTCAGAGGTGTAGGTGAGAACACAAAGTAATAAAGTAGGCAGGCTCTGGTTATGGGGGTAGATGCTCGAGGATTTCCAGGGGGACTTCTGAGGCTCGATCCTGCCTTTGCGTATGTCGAGCCTCCTTCCTCATGACCTTTGCCACGGGCGGAGTGCCTTACTCTGGCTGCCAACATCTGCCTATAATGCAGGAGACCTGGATTCGATCCCTGGGTTGGGAAGATCCCCTGGAGAAGGAAATGGCAACCCACTCCAGTAGTCTTGCCTGGAAAAGCTCACGGACAGAGAAGCCTGGTAGGCTAGAGTCCATGGGGTCGCAAAGAGTCGGACATGACTGAGCGACTTCAATTTCAACATGCCAAAAAAAAATTTTTTTTAATACTAACTAAAAGAAAACATATTGACAAAAGTGAAAAGTCGGACTGTAAAATACATCAGTGAGAAAAAAATAAAACATAGAAAGTTACACAAATAAGCAAAAAAAAAGAGTCTTTTGATACTATTTTGCCTGTAGTATTAACAAATAGAAAGAACTAGAGGACATCAATTATAGAACTTTATGTCAAGTCATGTATTAAAATAATTGCATGTCATTAAAATATTTTTAAAGTTCCATTTAGTGTTTTAGAAGATAAAGAATAGTGACATAGTTTGAAGAGAGTTTAAAAAAAACATTTAAATATTTATATATTAAAAACTTTAATTTATTTGAAATTCTTATATAAACAATGTCTGTAATGCTGCAAAACTAATGAGATGTTACTGTGTATGTCTCTGGGTGTGCATGAACACATTATTTAAGCAGTAAAGTTTTACTTAAACATGAACAAAGAAAACCATGCTCTATTCTCACAGATTTATTCGGTGAGTTCTGACATAAAGAGGTGGCTTGCTTGTATGGTTTCTTGAAATAAATGATAGTATGGGCAAACCCAAAAATACTTCTCACATCTTCAGCTGCAGTATGGCCTTCATGGAAGTAAATACAAATCAAAATACCCTGCTTTGCTCAGCCAGCCATGATTTTTGCCTGAATGCCTACCCTGTTTTCAAGATTGTGTATAACTAGAGTCAGCATCACATTATACAGTCAACTATAAAACAAAACTTGAGGGTAGATGGAGAGTTTAGAAGGCCTTAAAATATCACCCCTATTGCCAATGACAAAATTAGTTCCTTTTCATATTAATTTTTTTGGGGGTTAAAATGGCTAGTCTAAAAAGACACTCCTTGTTAGAAAGAAAATACTCAAGGGATTGAAGTATTTCATAAGTTGCTATCAGTGTCCTCATTAATGGTGTTTAATTGACAGCTGGCAGAGAAGCCTGAGGGAAGACAGGGTCTGGCAGGCAGGGCACCACCAATGAGCAAACTTGGAGTCATAGTTTGGGCCCAGTGCTGTCCTTAACAGTTCTATACTTTGAATAACATGAAGACTTCTCCTCTTTATTTTATTTGACTGGTTTAGGTTACTGGTCTCACTTTTTGGTCATTGACTTTTACATTTCTTAGAGACCAACCATGATATATTTGAGTGTACCAATATAAATTGAAATCAACTGGCTTTTCTTCTAATACTTTATAGTATATTTAGCTCCTGGTAAGCTTGGTTTATATAGAAGCTTGAAGCAGGAAAAAAATACTTTAAAATAAACTACTTTCATGTATTCACTTTATTATTATTTTTATTTTTAGAAGTAATACTTTTATAGAACTTAAAAACTTACTTAGTATAAGGCATATTATAGAAAATAGTAAATCTCTAGATCGGGAAGATCCCCTGAATAAGGATTCGTCAACCCATTTCAGAGTTCTTACCTGGTAAATCCCATGGGCAGAGAAGCCTGGTGGGCTACAGTCCAAGGGGTCACAAAAGAGTCAGACATGACTTAGCAACTAAACAACAACAACGATACCTTAATACTACCGTTTTCCCTAGCCCGGCTCTGAGAGTAAATCACCTCAATATTTTAACTCTTTAACTGTTTCTTCTTGTATTTGCCTACACATTTTTGACCAATACCACCCTTAAAACAGTCAAACAGGAATCTAGTTTCAGGAAAACGACCAAACATCAGATTACTCCTGCTGGATAATGCAACTATTTTTTTCTTGAGATCTAGTGAGACCGAACTATCAAGATGGTGCTGACTTGCTAATTTGGGGTGACTCGTTTATGTCAGACCTAGGACAAGTTCAGATCCGGGACTACTAATGATCCACTGTTGACCCTTGGCCTGTGCAACGGATTTCACCCATCCGTGTCCCAATCATCCTATCACTTCAGGCCTACAGCACCTAAATGTGTGCTCTGTGGCTGTGGTGGTGCTACAGGAATTCTTTACACTGAATGTTCCTTTGCCAATTGACACTGATCTTGGTTAGGCAGTTCAGCAAGAGTGGCTGTGCTGTTTCCTCCAAAAGTCTTTAAGACTCTTGCTACACAATACCAATAGGCTTTTCTTATCTATTTCCTCTAATTGTATTCAATGGATGAGGATATGTGCTCCCATGACCATCTTCAACTGTGCTAGACAAAAGGTAGATAGTCCTGTGAATAGGAATACACTTCTTCTGTTCAACTCCCCTATTTAACTTCCACTGGTGAAGGCAGAGGTATAACCAAGATCTAAGAGACTACATGCTAGGAATGTGGGCATTATAGTTTAAAGCATTCCAGAAAACACATAGTTATAAGGCGTTGCAAAACTTTTATACTATAAAATTCTAAATTGGAAATTTAACAAAACTAGAAAACTAATGCCGTATACTAATTTGTATTCTTGGTAAGACTTGCATTTGTGTTCACAATCAGTGTAACTCACTAGCAGCTTTTCAGAGTAATTACAAAGTTAATATTCACAGAAGTAATGATGTAACCAGCATTAAACAAGTGGAATTAGGGAAATGTACAGTAAGATCTATATTGTCTCAATATAGACCGGTTCTAAGGAAACATTGTATTATGAGTAATAACAATATTACTATCTTTTTTTCTCTTATAAGAGTGGAGTACCATTAACCATGAATGGTACTTTTGACAATAAATAACACAATACTATGGTTCTCAGACCTGAATAGAAAGAGGTGATGCATTGACACTATGACATATAAATATTTAAATACTTCTTCTCTACATCTGCAATAAATCAAATTGACCTATCTTACATGAACCCATGAACTTTATCATAAATTCCTGGTCAACTTGTTGATGTGAAAAAGGACACTGTCAAAGTATTACCCTGTGTCACATAAACCCAGGAGAGGGCCTACTTATCACTTAAAATTCTGATACTTCTTCATTCCATTTCACAATTTAAGGCTTTATCTAATAATCTTCTTCTATTGAAGATTAGAAATGATATTTTTTATTCTCAGATATCATGTTTTGTCTCCACATGGAAATACTTTCCTTATCTCCATCCTAGGAATTATATAATTTTTAGCAAAATAAATATTTCATGCATGTTTTTTATGATTTTTTAAATATTATTCATGGTTAAACCACATATTGCTGCAAAATTGCATTTTATTTATTTTACAACATTTGTTTTGCCTAGAAATTGCTAATTAATAAAATGACAATAATAAAATTGCCAAATTTATAAGGTTGCTATTATGTTTAGCAAATTAATATATATAAAATAATGGTTAGCCGGTACAAGTTAGCACTCCAGAAATACTTTCACCCTTAGATTAATACTTAGTCATAATTTTTCTTTCTCCAAATTATCTGAAAAACTGAATCTGGTCAGATGATCAAGCAATTATAGATTCCCACCCACTTAATTGTAACTCTCTTAAAGCTTTCCATCTTCATGAATTTATCTCTAATGGGGACTTCCTATACTACTACAGTCATAATCTTGTTATTTCCATGTAAACCCTTTGCTTATTAGAATTTTATTTGTTAAATTACATGATTTCTATTTCTTAATTTACACTATATTGGTTGGAAGAATATACCAAAAGAAACTATAAAAAATGTGCATCAGTTGAGTACAATTCAGTCAGTCATGTCCGACTCTTTGTGACCCCGTGGATTGCAGCACACCAGGCCTCCCTGCCCATCACTAACTGCTGGAATTTACTCAAACTCATGCCCATTGAGTCAGTGATGCCATCCAACCATCTCATCCTCTGTCGTCCCCTTTTCCTCCTGCCCTCAATCTTTCCCAGCATCAGGGTCTTTTCAAGTGAGTCAGCTCTTCGCATAAGGTGGACAAAATATTGGAGTTTCAGCTTCAACATTAGTCCTTCCAATGAACATTCAAGACTGATCTCCTTTAGGATGGACTGGTTGGATCTCCTTTCAGTCCAAGGGACTCACAAGAGTCTTGTCCAACACCACAGTTCACAAGCATCAATTCTTCAGCTCTCAGCTTTCTTTATAGTCCAACTCTCACAGCCATACATGACTACTGGAAAAAAACATAGCCTTGTCTAAATGGACACTTGTTGGAAAAGTAATGTCTCTACATTTTAATATGCTGTCTAGGTTAGTTATAACGTTTTTTCCAGGAGCAAGAATCTTTTAATTTCATGGCTGCAGTCACCATCTGAGTGATTTTGGAGCCAAGGAAATAAAGTCTGACACTTTATCCACTGTTTCTCCATCTATTTGCCATGAAGTGATGGGACCAGATGCCATGATATTTGTTTTCTGAATGTTGAGCTTTAAGCCAACTTTTTCACTCTCCTCTTTCACTTTCATCAAGAGGCTCTTTAGTTCTTTACTTTCTGCCATAGGGGTGGTATCATCTGCATATCTGAGGTTATTGACATTTCTCTCAGAAACCTTGATTCAAGCTTGTGTTTCATCCAGCCCAGCATTTCACATATATACTCTCCATGTAAGTTAAATAAGCCTGATGACAATATACAGCCTTGACATACTACTTTTCCTATTTGGAACCAGTCTGTTGTTCCATGTCCAGTTCTAGATGTTGATTCCTGACATGCATGCAGATTTCTCAGAAGCAGGGTCGGGGGTGATCTGGTATTCCCATCTCTTTAAGAATTTTCCACAGTTTATTCTGATCCACATAGTCAAAGGCTTTTGCATAGTCAGCAAAGTAGAAATATACTTTTTTTTTTTTCCCTGGAACTCTCTTGTGTTTTTGATGCTCGAGCGGATGTTGGCAATTTGATCTCTGGTTCTTCTATCTTTCCTAAAACGAGCTGGAACATCTGGAAGTTCCCGGTTCATGTATTGTTGAAGCCTAGCATGGAGAATTTTGAACATTACTTTGCTAGCGTGTGAGATGAGTGCAATTGTGCAGTAATTTGAGCATTCTTTGGCATGCCTTTCTTTGGGATTGGGATGAAAACTGACCTTTTCCAGTCCTGTGGCCACTGCTGAGTTTTCCAAATTTGATGGCATATTGAGTGCAGCACTTTCACAGCATCACCTTTTAGGATTTGAAATAGCTCCACTGGAATTCCATAACCTCCACTAGCTTTGTTCATAGGGATGCTTCCTAAGGCCCACTTGACTTCACATTTCAGGATGTCTGGCTCTAGGTGAGTGATCACACCATCATGATTATCTGAGTTGTGAAGATCTTTTTTGTACAGTTCTTCTGTATATTCTAGCCACCTCTTCTTAATATCTTCTGCTTCTGTTAGTTAAATCCATACCATTTTTGTCCTTTATTGAGTCCATTTTGTATGATATGTTCCCTTGGTATCTCTGGTTTTCTTGAAGAGATCTCTAGTCTTTCTCATTCTATTATTTTCCTCTATTTCTTTGCACTGATTAGTAAGGAAGCCTATTTTATTTCTCCTTGCAATTCTTTGTAATTCTGCATTCAAATGGGTATATCTTTCTTTTTCTCCTTTGCTTTTCATTTCTCTTCTTTTCAAAGCTATGTGTAAGGCCTCTTCAGACAGCCATTTCGCTTTTTTGCATTTCCTTTTCTTGGAGATGGTCTTGATCCCTGTCTCCTGTCATGAACCTCTGTCTATAGTTCATCAGGCACTCTGTCTATCAGATCTAGTTCCTTAAATCTATTTCTCACTTCCACTGTATAATTGGAAGGGATTTGATTTAGATCATACCTGAAGGGTCTAGTGTTTTTCCCAACTCTTTTCAATTTAACTCTGAATTTTTCAATAAGGAGTTCAAGATCTGAGCCACAGTCAGCTTCCAGTCTTGGTTTTGCTGACTGTATAGAGCTTCTCCATCTTTGGCTGCAAAGAATATAATCAATTTGATTGCAGTATTGACCATCTGGTGATGTCCATGTATAGAGTCTTCTCTTGTGTTGTTGGAAGAGGGTGTTTTCTATGACCAGTGCATTCTCTTGGCAGATTTCTATTAGCCTTTGCCTTGCTTCATTCTGTACTCCAAGGACAAATTTGTCTGTTCATCCAGGTGTTTCTTGACTTTCTACTTTTCCATTCCAGTCCCCGATAATGAAAAGGACATCTTTTTTGGATGTTAATTCTAGAAGGTCTTGTAGGTCTTCATAAAACCACTCAACTTCAGCTTCTTCAGCACTACTGCTAGTGGCATAGACTTGGATTACCATGATATTGAATTGTTTGCCTTGGAAACAAACAGAGATCAATCTGTCAGTTTTTGAGATTGCATCCAAGTACTGTATTTCAGACTCTTTTGTTGACTATGATGGCTACTCTATTTCTTCTAAGGGATTCTTGCCCACAGTAGTAGAAACAATGGTCATCTGAGTTAAATTCATCCATTCCAGTCCATTTTAGTTTGCCGATTCCTAAAATGTTGACGTTCACTTTTGCCATCTCCTGTTTGACCATTTCCAATTTGCCTTGATTCATGGACCTAACATCCCAGGTTCCTATGCAATATTGCTCTTTACAGCATTGGACCTTGCTTCCATCACCAGTCACATCCACAACTGGGCATTGTTTTTGCTTTGGCTCTGTCTCTTCATTCTTTCTGGAGTTATTTCTCCACTGATCTCCAGTAGCATATTGGGCACCTACCAACCTGCAGAGTTCATATTTCAGTGTCCTATCTTTTTACCTTTTCATACTCTTCATGGAGTTCTCAAGCAATGAATACTGAAGTGGTTTGCCATTCCCTTCTCCAGTGGACCACATTTTGTCAGAACTCTCCACCATGACCCATCTGTCTTGGGTGACCCTACATGGCATGGCTCATAGTTTCATTGAGTTAGACAAGGCTGTGTCCATGTGATTAGATTGGTTAGTTTTCTATGATTGTGATTTTCAGTCTCTCTGCCCTCTGATGGAGAAGGATAATAGGTTTATGAAAGCTTCCTGATGGGATAGAGTGACTGAGGGGGATACTGGGTATTGTTCTGATGGGAGGAGGGGAGTGCATGCTCAGTAAATCTTTAATACAATTTTCTGTTGATGAGTTGAGCTGTGTTCCCTCCCTGCTGTTTACCTGGGGCCAAACTATGGTGGAGGTAATGAAGATAATGGTGACCTCCCTCAAAAGATCCCATGCATGTACTACTACAGTCCTTGCCCCCAACCCTGCAGCAGGCCACTTCCAACCCACGCCTTCAGCAGAGACTCTTGGACCCCCACAGGCAAGTCTCCTGTGGGGTCACTGTTCCTTTCTCTCGGGTCCTGGTGCATAAGGTTCTGCTGTGTCCTCCAAGAGTCTGTTTCCCATCCTATGTAAGTTCTGGCAGCTCTACGGTGGGGTTAATGGTGACCTCCTCCAAGGACTTATGCAATACTCACACCCAGAGCCCCTGTCCCTGTGGCAGACCACTGCCAACCCATATCTCTGCAGGAGACACTCAAGCACAGTTATGTCTCACTCTCTGTGGGGTCCCTGGGTTCTGGTATGCACAAGGTTTGTTTGAGTCCTCTGAGTGTCTCTGGTGGGAATGGGGTTTGATTCTAAACATGAATTCGCCCTCCTGCAATCTTGCTGGGGCTTCTCCTTTGCCCTTGAATGTGGGGTATCTCCTCACAGCCCTTCCAGTGCCTACCGTCTTACTGGGATTTCTCTGACCTTGGACATGGGTTATCTATTCACAGCTGCTCCATAGGAGGTTAAAAATTACATTTTCATATATCTGAAAATATCTTCATTCTACATTCCTCAGGTAATTTGTCTCAATGTAAAATTTTGTGGGGAAAATGTGGAGGGGAAATAGTGCCATACCATTCTCATTCCCAAATACTTTGATGTGATTTTGATGACACATTGATAGGTAGCTAGATGATTGAGAGACAAATAATAGATACTTGTAGGTATAGATAATCTTCTCCAAACACATCTTGGAGAGTTTAAAAATTACACTTTGCTTTGAATCACTTCTTATTAATTTATTTAGGGCCTCAGTGAGTAGTCTTTTCAATCAGGAATATCATGTCACTGCTATTTAGAGAAAGTCTATTATTTTTAATTGAAGTGTAATGGATTTACAATGTAAGTTTCATCTGTACAAAATAAAATTTGAAATTTATATAGATACATAATGATCACCATGGTAAGTCTAGTTACCATTTGTCACCATACAAATTTATTACAATATTATTGATGATATTCCCTTTGCGATACAACACATCCTAATGACTCATTTATTTCATAACTGGAAGCTTGTACCTCCTAATCTCCCTCATGAATTTCACTTATCTTCCTTTCCCATTCTCTTCTGGGTTTGCACTCTATCTATGAGTCTGTTTTGGTGATATTTGTTCACTTGTTTTGTTTTCCAGATACCACACATAAGTTAATTCAAAAGGCATATATCTTTGTCTAATTTATCTTATTTAGGATAATACTAGGTCCATCCATGTTGTCATAAATGGGAACATTTTACTCCTTTTTATAGTTGAGTAATATTCCATTGTGCATGTAGCTATTATAGCTGAGTAATATTCTATTGTGTGTATAGCTATTTCACATCTTCTTTATCCATTTATCCAAGGACAATTAATCTGCTTCCATATCTTGGCTATTGCACATATGCCACAATGAACATTAGAATGCATGCGTCTTTAATCCTTTCAAAATAATGTTTTTGTTTTCTACAGGAAAATATCCAGAATTGAAATCACTGGATTATGGAGCAGTTTTATTTTTAATTTTATGAGGAGCTTCCATAATGTTTCCTTAATAACTGCATCAATTTACAATCCTACTAACAGTGCATTAGAGTTTCCATTTTACCACCTTCTTAAAACACTTGCGACTTGTCTTTTCGAAAATTGCCATTCTGACAAGTATGGGGTAATATCTCATTGTGGTTTTGATATACATTTCTTTGATGGTTAACAATGGTGAGCTTTGTTTCATGTGCCTGTTGATCATCTGTACATCTTTGGAAAAGTATATATTCAGGTACTCTGCCAAATCTTTGTCTTTTTCAATGTTGAAATGTATGATTTCCTTATATATTTTAAAAATATTGACACTTTATCAGATACATCATTTGCAAATTTGAATTTCCATTCCATAGGCAATCTTTTCAGTTTGTTGAGTTTTCTGTTTCATGGAAAGATTCTTTAGTAAATATAGTCCCATTTTTTAAAAAAATTTAGTTTGTTTCCATTGCCTGAGGAGACATATTCACCAAAACTCAAAAAAGACCATTGCAAAAGGGTGTGCTGCCTAGGTTTTCATCTAGTTTTTATGGTTGAAGTTCTTATATTTGTCTTTAATCCATTTTAAGTTTATTTTTTATAGATGGTATGAGAATGCAGTTCAGTGTTGTTGTTGTTTTCTTCTTTTTCAAGTAACTGTCCAATTTTCCCAATATCATTTGTTGAAGAGGCTGTCTTTTCTCCATTGTATATTCTTACCTATTCTGTCATAGATTAATTAACCATGCAAGTTTGTGTTCATTTCTAGGCTCTCTATTCTGTTACATTGATCTTTGATTCTGTTTTTGTGCCAGTGACATACTATTGTTATTACTGAAAATTTGTGGGTATAGTCTGAAGACAGGGATCATAATACCTCATTTTGTTCTTTCTCAAAAATCTTTTGACTATTCTAGGTCTTTCATGTTTCCAAACAAACCTTAGAATTATTTGTTCCAGTTCTGTGAAAAGGTGTCACTGGTTTTAGAAGGAATTGCTTTGAATCTGTTGATTGCTTTGTGGAATACTAGTATTTTAACACTATTAATACTTCCAATCTGGGAGCATGTTATATGTTTCCATTTGTTTGTGTCATTATGAATTTCATTAATAGGCCTTAGTTTTCTTAGTACAGCTCACTTCCTTCATTTGTCAGATTTATTCCAAGGTATTTTATACTTTTTGATGCAATCTTAAGTGGGATTGTTTTTAAATTATTCTTTCTAATAATTTATTTTTGTATATAGAAGCATAAAAAATCTCCATATTTTAAATTGTATTCTGCAAATTTACAGAATTCAATAATGAGTTTTAATCATTATTGTGTATTTTTTTAGGATTTTCTCTATATAGCAATATGCAAACAGTAACAGTTTTACATCTTCCATTCCAACTTGGATTCATTTTATTTCTTTATCTTGCCTGATTGCTCTGACTGAGACTTCCAATACTATGTTGAATAAAATTAGCAAGAGTGGACAGCCTCATTTCATTCCTGATATAGAGGAAATATTTTTTTCTTTTCACCATTGAGCATAATATATTGGCTGTGGGTTTGTCACACAAAACTGTTATTATGTTGAGGTTTGTCCCCTTTAATTGCACTTTATTGAAAGCTTTTATCATAAATATCTGTCGAATATGTCAAAAGCTTTTCTGCATCTATTGAGATGGCTATATGATTTTTATTATTCAATTTGTTAATGTAATGTATCACATAGATTGATATGTGGATATTGAAACAACTTTGCCTCCTTGGTATACATCTTACATGAATATGGTGTATGATTATTTTAATGTCTTATTAAATCTTGTTTGCTAATATTTGTTGAGCATTTGTACATCTGCGTTTGTCACATATATTGGCCTATAATTTTCTTTTTGTGTGGTGTCTCTGGTTTTGATACCAAGATGATGCTGACCTCATAGTATGAGTTCAGAAGAATTCTTTTCTCTTCCACCTTTGCAATAATTTGAAAAGGCTAGATTTTAACTCTTCTTTTAACTTTTGGAAGTATTCATCTGTGAAGGAATCTAGCTCTAGAATTTTACCTGTTGGAAGCTTTTAAACTACTGATTCATTTAAATTATTGGTCTGTTCATATTTTATCTTTCCTCCTGATTCAGTCTCAAGTGATGGTAATCTTCTGGGAACTTACTCATTTTTTCTATGTTGTCTGTTTTATTGGTGTACAATGTGTATAGTCAGAGAAGGCAATGGCACCCCCCTCCAGTACTCTTGCCTGGAAAATCCCATGGACAGAGGAGCCTGGTAGGCTGCAGTCCACGGGGTCGCTGAGGGTCGAGCAGGACTGAGCGACTTCACTTTCACTTTTCACTTTCATGCATTGGAGAAGGAAATGGCAACCCACTCCAGTGTTCTTGCCTGGAGAATCCCAGGGACGGGGGAGCCTGGTGGGCTGCCGTCTCTGGGGTCGCACAGAGTTGGACACGACTGAAATGACTCAGCAGCAGCAATGTGTATGGTAATCTCTTGTGATCCTTTGTGTATTTCTGGTGTCAGTCATAACTTTTTCTTTTTTTTTTAAATTTATTTGGACCTCTCTCCTAGGTTCTCAATGAATTTGGCTACAGGTTTCTCAATTATATTCTGATTTTCAAACTGTCAGTGCTTCAGTCAGTTCAGTTGCACAGTCGTGTTCAACTCTTTGGGACCCCATTGACTGCAGATCGTCAGACTTCAATGTCCAGCACCAACTCCCGGAGCTTGCTCAAACTCATGTCCATCGAGTCAGTTATGCCATCCAACCTTCTCATCCTCTGTCATCCCTTTTTCCTCCTGCCTTCAATCTTTCCCAGCATCAGAGTCTTTTCCAATGTGTCAGTTCTCATCAGGTGGCCTAAGTATTAAAGTTTCAGCTTCAGCATCAGTTCTTCCAATAACCAGTCAGGACTGATTTCCTTTAGGACTTACTGGTTTCACCTCCTTGCTGTCCAAGGGATTCTCAAGAGTCTTCTCCAACACCACAGTTCAAAAGCATCAATTCTTAGATGTTCAGCTTTCTTTACAGTCCAACTCTCACATCCATACATGACTACTGGAAAAACCATAGCTTTGACTAGATGGACCTCTGTCAGCAAATGATGTCTCTGCTTTTTAATATGCTATTCAGCTGGGTCATAGCTTTTCTTCCAAGGAGCAAGTGTCTTTTAATTTCATGGCTGCAGTCACCATCCACAGTGATGCTGGAGCTCCCCAAAATAAAGTCTCTCACTGTTCCCATTGTTTCCCCATCTATTTGCCATGAAGTGATGGAACCAGAAGCCATGATCTTAGTTTTTTTAATGTTGAGTTTTAAGCCACCTTTTTACTCTCCTCTTTCATTTTCATCAAGAGTCTCTATAGTTCTTTGCCTTCAGACATAAAAGTGGTGTCATCTGTGTGTCTTCTTTGGAGAAATGTCTATTTAGTTCTTTGGCCCATTTTTTGATTGGGTCATTTATTTTTCTGGAATTGAGCTGTAGGAGTTGCTTGTATATTTTTGAGATTAGTTGTTTGTCAGTTGCTTCATTTGCTATTATTTTCTCCCATTCTGAAGGCTGTCTTTTCACCTTGCTAATAGTTTCCTTTGTTGTGCAGAAGCTTTTAAGGTTAATTAGGTCCCATTTGTTTATTTTTGCTTTTATTTCCAATATTCTGGGAGGTGGGTCATAGAGGATCCTGCTGTGATGTATGTCGGAGAGTGTTTTGCCTATGTTCTCCTCTAGGAGTTTTATAGTTTCTGGTCTTACGTTTAGATCTGTAATCCATTTTGAGTTTATTTTTGTGTATGGTGTTAGAAAGTGCTCTAGTTTCATTCTTTTACAAGTGGTTGACCAGATTTCCCAGCACTACTTTCTAAAGAGGTTGTCTTTAATCCATTGTATATTGCCTCCTTTGTCAAAGATAAGGTGTCAATATGTGCGTAGATTTATCTCTGGGCTTTCTATTTTTTCCATTGATCTATATTTCTGTCTTTGTGCCAGTACCATACTGTCTTGATGACTGTGGCTTTGTAGTAGAGCCTAAAGTCAGGTAGATTGATTCCTCCAGTTCCATTCTTCTTTCTCAAGAAAGCTTTGGCTATTCGAGGTTTTTTGTATTTCCATACAAATTGTGAAATTATTTGTTCTAGCTCTATGAAGAATACCGTTGGTAGCTTGATAGGGATTGCATTGAATCTATAAATTGCTTTGGGTAGTATACCCATTTTCATATATTGATTCTTCCAATCCATGAACATGGTATATTTCTCCATCTATTAGTGTCCTCTTTGATTTCTTTCACCAGTGTTTTATAGTTTTCTATATATAGGTCTTTAGTTTCTTTAGGTAGATATATTCCTAAGTATTTTATTCTTTCTGTTGCAATGGTGAATGGAATTGTTTCCTTAATTTCTCTTTCTGTTTTCTCATTATTAGTGTATAGGAATGCAAGGGATTTCTGTGTGTTGATTTTATATCCTGCAACTTTACTATAATCATTGATTAGTTCTAGTAATTTTCTGGTGGAGTCTTT
>NW_011495038.1:3239605-3240603 GCF_000754665.1 Bison bison bison | reverse complement strand
CAGCACTGTTTATAATAGCCAGGACATGGAAGCAATCTAGATGTCCATCAGCAGACGAATGGATAAGAAAGCTGTGGTACATATACACAATGGAGTATTACTCAGCCATTAAAAAGAATACATTTGAATCAGTTCTAATGAGGTGGATGAAACTGGAGCCTATTATAAAGAGTGAAGTAAGCCAGAAAGAAAAACACCAATATAGTATACTAACACATATATATGGAATTTAGAAAGATGGTAACAATAACCCTGTATACGAGACAGCAAAAAAGACACTGATGTATAGAACAGTCTTTTGGACTCTGTGGGAGAGGGAAAGGGTGGGATGATTTGGGAGAATGGCATTTAAATACGTATAGTTTCATATATGGAATGAGTCTCCAGTCCAGGTTCGATGCACGATACTGGATGCTTGGGGCTGGTGCACTGGGACGACCCAGAGGGATGGTATGGGGAGGGAGGAGGGAGGAGGCTTCAGGATGGGGAACACCTGTATACCTGTGGTGGATTCATTTTGATATTTGGCAAAACCAATACAATATTTTAAAATTTAAAAATAAAATTAAAAAAAAAAAGTGGTGTCATTCATGTATGTGAGGTTATTGATATTTCTCCTGGCAATCTTGATTCCAGCTTGTGCTTCATCCAGTCTGGCATTTTGCATGATGCAATCTGTATATAAGTTAAATATGCAGGGTGACAATATACAACCTTGATGCACTCCTTTCCTTATTTGGAACGTGTGTTCCACATTCGATTTTAACTCTTGCTACTTGACCAGCATACAGATTTCTCAGGAGTCAGGTAAAATGGTCTGCAATTCGCATCTCTTTAAGAACTTTCCAGCAGTCAAAGGCTTTGGCATAATCAATAAAGCAGAAATAGACATTTTTCTTGACATGCTTTTTTGATGATCCAACAGATGTTGGCAATTTGATCTCTGGTTCCTCTGCCTTTTCTAAATCCACCTTGAACATCTGGAAGTTCAAGGTTCA
>NW_011495038.1:3239043-3239505 GCF_000754665.1 Bison bison bison | reverse complement strand
AGGTAGATATATTCCTAAGTATTTATTCTTTCTGTTGCAATGGTGAATGGAATTGTTTCCTTAATTTCTCTTTCTGTTTTCTCATTATTAGTGTATAGGAATGCAAGGGATTTCTGTGTGTTGATTTTATATCCTGCAACTTTACTATAATCATTGATTAGTTCTAGTAATTTTCTGGTGGAGTCTTTAGGGTTTTCTATGTAGAGGATCATGTCATCTGGAAACAGTGAGGGTTTTACTCCTTCTTTTCCAATTTGGATTCCTTTCTCCAAAGAAGACATATGGATGGCTAACAAACACATGAAAAGATCCTCAACATTACTCATTATCAGAGAAATGCAAATCAAAACCACTACGAGGTACCATTTCACGCCAGTCAGAATGGCTGCAATTCAAAAGTCTACAAGCAATAAATGCTGAAGAGGGTGTGGAGAAAAGGGAACCCTCTTACACTGTTGGTGG
>NW_011495038.1:3235013-3238943 GCF_000754665.1 Bison bison bison | reverse complement strand
TCAATAAAGCAGAAATAGACATTTTTCTTGACATGCTTTTTTGATGATCCAACAGATGTTGGCAATTTGATCTCTGGTTCCTCTGCCTTTTCTAAATCCACCTTGAACATCTGGAAGTTCATGGTTCATATACTGTTGAAGTCTGGCTTGGAGAATTTTGAACATTACTTTGTTAGTATGTTTAGTTCAGTTCAGTCGCTCAGTCGTGTCCGACTCTTTGCGACCCCATGAATCACAGCACGCCAGGCCTCCCTGTCCATCACCATCTCCCGGAGTTCACTCAGACTCAGAGTCCATCGAGTCAGTGATGCCATCCAGCCATCTCATCCTCTGTCATCCCCTTCTCCTCCTCGCTCAATCCCTCCCAGAATCAGAGTCTTTTCCAATGAGTCAACTCTTCGCATGAGGTGGCCAAAGTACTGGAGTTTCAGCTTTAGCATCACTCCTTCCAAAGAAATCCCAGGGCTAACCTCCTTCAGAATGGACTGGTCAGATCTCCTTGCAGTCCAAGGGACTCTCAAGTGTCTTCTCCAACACCACAGTTCAAAAGCATCAATTCTTCAGTGCTCAGCCTACTTCACAGTCCAACTTTCACATCCATACATGACCACAGGGAAAACCATAGCCTTGACTAGACGGATCTTTGTTGGCAAAGTAGTGTCTCTGCTTTTGAATATGCTATCTAGGTTGGTCATAACTTTCCTTCCAATGAGTAAGTGTCTTTTAATTTCATGGCTGCAGTCACCATCTGCAGTGATTTTGGAGCCCAGAAAAATAAAGTCTGACACTGTTTCCCCATCTATTTCCCATGAAGTGGTGGGACCGGATGCCATGATCTTCGTTTTCTGAATGTTGAGCTAAAGCCAACTTTTTCACTCTCCTCTATCACTTTCATCAAGAGGCTTTTGAGTTCCTCTTCACTGTCTGCCATAAGGGTGGTGTCCTCTGCGTATCTGAGGTTATTGATATTTCTCCTGGCCGTCTTGATTCCAGCTTGTGCTTCTTCCAGTCCAGCATTTCTCATGATGTACTCTGCATATAAGTTAAATAAGCAGGGTGACAATATACAGCCTTGACGTACTCCTTTTCCTATTTGGAACCAGTCTGTTGTTCCATGTCCAGTTCTAACTGTTGCTTCCTGACCTGCATACAAATTTCTCAAGAGGCAGATCAGGTGGTCTGGTATTCCCATCTCTTTCAGAATTTTCCACAGTTTATTGTGATCCACCCAGTCAAAGGCTTTGGTATAGTCAATAAAGCAGAAATAGATGTTTTTCTGGAACTCTCTTGCTTTTCCCATGATCCAGCGGATGTTGGCAATTTGATCTCTGGTTCCTCTGCCTCTTCTAAAACCAGCTTGAACATCATGAAGTTCATGGTTCACGTATTGCTGAAGCCTGGCTTGGAGAATTTTGAGCATTACTTTACTAGTGTGTGAGTTGAGTGCAATTGTGCAGTAGTTTGAGCATTCTTTGGCATTGCCTTTCTTTGGGATTGGAATGAAAACTGACCTTTTCCAGTCCTGTGGCCACTGCTGAGTTTTCCAAATTTGAGTGAAATTGTGTAGTAGTTAAAACATTTTTTGGCATTGCATTTCTTTGGGATTGGAATGAAAACTACCTTTTTCAGTCCTTTGGCTACTGCTGAGTTTTCCAAATTTGCTGGCATATTGAGTGCAGTGCTTGCACAGCATCATTTTTTAGGATTTGAAATAGTTCAGGTGGAATTCCTTTACCTCCCCTAGCTTTGTTCATAATGATGCTTCCTAAGGCCCCACTTGACTTCACATTCCAGGATTTCTGGCTCTAGGTGAGTGATCACACTACTGTGGTTATCTGGATGGTGAAGGTCCATTTTGTATAGTTCTTCTCTGTATTCTTGCCACCTCTTGTTATTATCCTCAACTTCTGTTAGGTCCATACCATTTCTGTCCTTTATTGTGCCCATCTTTGTGTCCATCTTCCATTTTTGTGCCCATCACCAGTGCTTAGTGTGTAGTATATTATCTTTTATATTGCCTTTTATAATCTAAAAGGAAAAAAATATATTTCATTTTTTTTTCACTCTAATCTTTATTATTTCTTTCTTTCTACTAACTTTGGTTTTGAACTGCTTTCACTGAGTCCTATAGATTTTTTATATTTGTGTTAGCATTTTTATTTGTCAAAAGGTATTTTTATAATTTCCTTTTTTTATTTTCTCAGTGAATTATTGGTTGTTGAAGAGCATATTATTTAGCCTTCTTGTGTTTGTGTTTTTGAGTTTTGTTTGTTTGTTTTCTCTTAGTTCATTTCTAGTCTGCTAGCATTGTAATTGTAAAAGGTACTTAATATGATTTCAGTTTTCTTAAATTTAATGAGGCTTGTTTTGTGGCCTAGCCTGATAGTTCAGATGATAAAGACTCTGCCTGTCATGCAGGAGACATGGGTTCAGTCCCCGGCTTAGAAAGATACCCTTGAGAACGAAACAAAAATCCACTCCAGTATTCTTCCCTGGAGAATTCCATTGATCAAAGAGGTTCACTGGCTACAATCATGGGGTTGCAAAGAGTAGGGTACAACTGAACAAAAACACTTTCACTTTCATTTTCATGTGATCTATTCTGAAGAATGTTCCAAGTGCACTTAAAAAGAATGTGCTTTCTGCTGCTTTTAGATGGAATGCTATATTTATGTATATAAAGCTTATTTGGTCTTCAGTTCAGTTCAGTCACTCAGTCGTATCTGACTACTTGTGACCCCATGAACTGCAGTACACCAGGCCTCCCTGTCCATCACTGACTCCTGGAGTACACACAAACCCATGTCCATTGAGGTGATGTCATCGAACCATCTCATCTTCTGTCATCCCTTTCTCTTCCTGCCTTCAATCTTTCCCAGCATCAGGGTCTTTTCAAATCAGTCAGCTCTTCGCTTCAGCTGGCCAAAGTATCGGAGTTTCAGCCTCAACATCAGTCCTTCCAATGAACACCCAGGACTGATTTCCTATAGGATTAACTGGTTGGATCTTCCTGCATTCCAAAGGACTCTCAAGAGTCTTCTCCAACACCACAGTTCAAAAGCATAAATTTTTCAGCACTCAGCTTTCTTTATAGTTCAACTCTCACATACAGACATGACTACTGAAAAAACCATAGCCTTGACTAGACGGACCTTTGTTGACAAAGTGATTCTCTGCCTTCTAATATGCTGTCTAGGTTGGTCATAACTTTCCTTCCAAGGAGTAAGCGTCTTTTAATTTCATGGCTGCAGTCACCATCTGCAGTGATTTTGGCGCCCAAAAAATAAAGTCTGACACTGTTTCTAATATGTCATTTAAGCCAGTATTTTCTCATTGATTTACTGTGTCTCGAAGATGAGTCCACTGATGTAAGTGTGAGATTAAAATCCTCTAATATTATTTTATTACTATCAATTTCTCCCTTTAGGTCTATTAGTATTTGTTGGGTCAATATATATTTAAAAGTTTTATATCTTTGATCTCTTCATCATTATATATTTATTTTTGTATTGTTGCAATTTTTGTTTTTAAAATCTATTTTGTCTTATGTAAGAATTGCAACCCCAGCTTTCTTTTTGTTTCATTTGCATGGAATAATTTTTTCCATCTCCTCACTTTTATTTGGTGTTTGTCTTCAACTCTGAAGTGAGTCTCTTGTTGGCAGTACATGTTAATATATGGATCTTGTTTCTGTATCCATTCAATCACTCTGTGTCCTTTTATTGGAGTGGTTATTCCATTTACATTTGAAGTGATTATCAATAGGAATGTACTTATTGTCATTTTGTTGTTCTTTTTTGTTCCTTTTATCTTGTTTGCTCTCCTCTTTTGGATTGATGTCTATCTTTAGTGTTATGCTTGGATTCTTTCTACTCTGTGTGTGTGTGTGTGTGTGTGTGTGTGTGTATAGGTGTTGTAGGTTTTTGGTTT
>NW_011495038.1:3221668-3234913 GCF_000754665.1 Bison bison bison | reverse complement strand
TGTCGTAGAGACAGGTGTGTGTGTGTGTGTGTGTGTGTATAGGTGTTGTAGGTTTTTGGTTTGATATATATATATATATATATGCACATATATTATATAAGTTGACAGTCTCTTAAATTCCATATTTTAATTTCTCTATTTCTATATTTAAATTTTACTTCTCTATTTCCATATTTAAAATTTCAATGTCTGCCACAATTTACTGTGGTTTATAGATGATTTTACTACTTTTGCTTTTTAACCTTCATACTAGCTTTATAAGAGGTTGGCCTATTTGTATTGTATGTTTACCTTTACCAATGAGATTTTTCCTTCCATAATTTTCTTATTTCTAGTTATAGCCATTTATTTTTCTACGTAAAGAAGTTCCTTTAAAATTTAATAGTGCTGAACTCTTTTAGCTTTTGTCTGTAAAAATTTTATCTCTCCTTCACATCTAAGTGATAGCCTTGCTGGTTAGAGTATACTTTAGTGTAGGTTTTTTGTTTTGTTTTGTTTTGTTTTTCCTTTCATCACTTTAAGTATGTCATGCCACTCTCCTGTTGTGTACAAACTTTGAGCTGCAAAGTCAACTGATGGTATTATGGGAGTTCATTTGTATGGAATTAGTAGCTTTTCTCTTGTTTTTAAGATGCTCGCTTTATCTTTAATTTCTGTCATTTTAATTATAATTTTTCTTGGTGTGGACCTCTTTGAGGTCACTTCTTTAGGACTGTCTTCACTTACTGGACTAGGATATCTATTTCCTTTTCCAGTTTAAGCAAATTTTCAGCTATTATTTCTTAAACACTTTCACTGCATCTTTCCTTCTCTTCTCCTTCTGGAACCCATATAATTCAAATGTTAATATACTTTATATTGCCCCAGAAATCTCTTAAACTGTCTTCATTTTCTTTTAGTTCCTTTTCCTTTGTTTGTTCAGCATGGTTAAGTTCCCCTATTCTGTCTTCCAATTCACTGATCATCTCTGTATCATCTAAATTACTGATCATTTTATCTAGTGTATATTTTTTAATCAATTTATTTATTTTAATAGGAGGCTAATTACTTTACAATTTTGTGGTGGTTTTGCCATACATTGACATGGATCATCCATGGGTGTACATGTATCCCACCATTCTGAACCCCCCTCTCAACTCCCTCCCCATCCCATCCCTCAGGGTCATCCCAGTGCACTGATACTAAGCACCCTGTCTCATGTATCAAATCTGGACTGGCAATCTATTTCACATATAGAAATATACATGTTTTAATTTTAGTTATTGTATTCTTACAGTCTACTTTGCTTTTCATATTTTATGGCTATTTGTTGAACTTCTTATTGTGTTCATCTATTCTTCTGAGTTCCTTAAGCATCTTTATGATCATTACTTTGAACTCTTTCAGTTCAGTTCTGCTCAGTTGCTCAGCCGTGTCCAACTCTTTCTGACTCCATGAACCTCCACACACCAGGCCTCCCTGGCCATCACCAACCCCCAGAGTTTACCCAAACTCATGTACATTGAGTCAGTGATGCCATCTAACTATCTCATCCTCTGTTGTCCCCTTCTCCTACCCTCAATCTTTCCAAACATCAGGGTCTTTTCAAATGAGCCAGGTCTTTGCATCAGGTGGCCAAAATATTGGAGTTTCAGCTTCAACATCAGTCCTTCCAGTGAACACCCAGGATTGATTTCCTATAGGATGGACTGGTTGGATCTCCTTGCAATCCAAGGGACTCTCAAAAGTCTTCTCCAACACCACAGTTCAAAACCATCAACTCTTCAGCACTCAGCTTTCTTTATAGTCCAACTCTCACATCCATACATGACTACTGGTAAAACCAGTAGCCTTGACTAGATGGACCTTTGTTGGCAAAGTAGTGTCTCTGCTTTTGAATACGCTGTGTAGGTTGGTCGTAACTTTCCTTCCAAGGAGTAAGCATCTTTTAATTTCATGGCTGCAATCATCATCTGCAGTGATTTTGGAGTCCCAAGAAATAAAGTCAGCCACTGTTTCCCCGTTTATTTATCATGAAGTGATGGGACAGAATGCCATGATCTTTGTTTTCTGAATGTTGAGCTTTAAGCCAACTTTTTCACTCTCCTCTTGCACTTTCATCAAGAGGCTCTTTAGTTCTTCTTCACTTTCTGCCATAAGGGTGGTGTCATTTGCATGTCTGAGGTTATTGATATTTCTCCAACAATCTTGATTCCAGCTTGTGCTTCTCCCAGCCCAGCGTTTCTCATGGTGTACTCTGCATATAAGTTAAATAAGTAGGGTGACAATATACAGCCTTGACATACTCCTTTTCCTATTTGGAACCAGTCTGTTGTTCCATGTCCAGTTCTACTGTTGCTTCCTGACCTTCATATAGGTTTCTCAAGAGTCAGGTCAGGTGGTCTGGTATTCCCTTTTCCAGTCTAGTGGCCACTGTAGCACTTTCACAGCATCATCTTTTAGGATTTGAAATAGCTCAACTTGAATTCTTTAGGAAGTATATTTCGTATGTCCTATCTGGTTTTGTCTTGGTTAGTTCTTTCTCTATGGTTTTTGTCTTGTTCCTAATTTGGAACACATTTTTCTGTTTCCTCATTTGCCCAGTTTTCTGTTCATTTTTGTGTCTTATAAGTCAGTTGTGTTTGGAAATTTTGGAGAAGTAGCCTTATGCAGGAGGCATACTATTGGCCCCAGGAGTATACTCCTCTCTGGTCACCAAAGCTATGTAGACCATGTGGACTTTTGTTGAAGTGGGGCTGACCACTATGGTCACACTGCATGGTGGAACCGACATCTGACCCATTTGTCTGACAGACTCTGATTCACATGATTGTGCTGCCCAACAGTGTGCAAGGGCAGGACCCTACAAGCTGGCTGTGTGGTCTTAGGGCTAGTGTCAACCCACTCTTGCGTAAGGCTGGGTCACAGAATGGGTCATTGTGGGTTTCAAGAGAATCCTGCTACTGGTTCAGCTTGTTGATGGGCAACTAAGCCCCTAGAACTAATAAACTGGAGGGAAGATACCAGATGTCCCTTGCCAACACCAACACCCTTGTTGGGGAATGAACTCCCTAAAATGGCTGCCACCGGCATCTGTCCCTATGGGAATCTCATTTACCTCCTTCCTCTGAGGGACTCTCCAACATCAGCAAGTATATCTGAATCAGTCTCCATTCAAATCACTGACTCTGTACTGCAACTCAGTGTGTGATATTTCATGCACCCTTTAAGAGCTAGTTTGTTTCTTATAAGCATCTGACTTTTCTGTACGCAAGTGGGACTGGCCTTCAAAGCTATATATTCTGGGTGTTCTTCTTGGTTTATGGTCTCTAGACATGGAAGCCTGAAATGGGTCTCAGATCCCTCATGCCTTTTTTAGAATCTGTGCTGTTTTAATTATCCTTCAGTTTGTAAGTCAGTACCCAAAGGCATTGATCTTGATGATACCATGCCTCTGCATCTCTTACCTATATTGCATATTCCTTTTGCCTGTCATCAAGTCTTCCTCACCAACAGTTACTCATAAGCAGTTATAATTTTGTTGTGCTCATGTGAGGAGGTGAGCTTTTGATCTTCCTACCTCACTATCTTGCCCACATCTACTTTATTGTAATTTTTAAAATAATATCATTGATAATATCCCTGACCCATTTTGTCCTTTCTTATATTTTGAAACTGCTAGTTTAAATCTTGAATTTACTCACCAGTATTTCTTTATTCTGTATTCTTCTACCATTCAGATCATATACAAATAATTTGTCACATAAAATTCTACTTTTGCTAAAGTGCACTTTTTCACATTTTCAACACCAACATTTTAATTTTCTTAATGGTTCATCTTTTTAAAACATAGCATCCTGAACTTCCCTGGTGGTCCAGTGGTTAAGAACCCAACTGCCAATGCAGGGGATGTGGGTTTAGTCCCTGGTCTGGGAAGATTCCACATGCCATGGGGCGACCTAAGCCGTGTGCCACAACTACTGATCCTACCCTCTAGAGCCTGTGTTGCAACTACTGAAGCCTGAGCACCTTAGAGCCCATGCTCTGCAACAAGAGAAGACACCACAATGAGAAGCCCATGTATCACAACTAGAGAATAGCCCCTGATTGCCACAGCTAAAGAAAGACCACGCACAGCACAAAGACCCAGCACAGCCAAAAATAAAATATAAATAAATAAACAAATCCCATTGTATCCTATTCTTACATATCATGATGTTGTATCTTCTCTTGATATTCCTATTAATGCTTTCGTTTTAAACTTTCTTTTCTCTAAATGATTCATATTTCCTGGGTGTTTAGCTTTTGTTTTGCTTAGGTACGGTTTTCCCTTGAACAATGTGGATTTAAACTGTATGGGTCCACTTATCTCCAGATATTTTTCAATAATAAACATTATAGCACTACATGGTCCTTGGATAATTTAATCTGCAGATGTAGAGTAACTGTGGATATAAAGTGTTGACTATATATACAGATTAACCCGTGCATTGTTCAAGGGTTAACTGCATATGCATATTTGCCATTATGCAAATGTGTCTGCCTTTAAATTTAGATAATGTCCTAAAATATGGTAGCTATCTGTTTCTTTTAAGATTTAAGAACTAAAAAATTATATGGGTTGTGAGAAAGGCTAAAATATAACTAGGTTTTGTTGAAACATTTTTGGTGTGTGCTAATCTGTTTCATTTGATGATACATAATTATCAACATGCATCATATTTTTTTGCATTGTCCTGGGTCAGATAGTTGCTTCTAATAGGTACTATAAGCCTGGCTTCCTGAATTTTAGAAGCTGATAGACAAAGTAGGATGAGGTTTTAGAGTTTAAAAAGGAAACATTTATCTAATCCTCCTGTTTTAATATCTTCTCTTACCCTCAACCCCTATTAACTTGGCTCAATATTTTTAAATCTAGAGCTCATTACTTTTAACTTTCCATGGAATAGACTTCCATTCCCTATCTTACCAGTGAAGGGGCAGTCACATCATTGTGTGGAATAAATAATGGAATGCTGAACAAAAAAGTAAGTGCTTTTAAACTGTTCAAAATATTATTTGTTTTTATTCCCATACCTCATCCATGCTTTCTTTGAGCTTGTGTCACCACTTGCTGAGAGCCTCTGTGGTTTTGCAGCATGAATAAGCCTCCTTAGTATTAGTTTCTAACTCTGCTTGCCAGATGTTTTGTCCTGTGCTAAATTAGCCACTACTATAAAATTAGCCACTACTATAAAACAAACTATCCAGTATGTTTTATACTCTCAGTATCAATTAACTTCCTGCAGTTTTTAAGTTGTTTGTCTGTGTTTTTAGCAAGAACTGAAAACTTGTTGGCCTTACACCTCATCACCATTCTCTTCAGTTCTGTGCAACTTTATTTATCCCATAAGATGGAATAGTCTTTGAGTCTCTTTCTGCCTAGACTTCATCCAGACTAATTTCTAGTTCTCTCAGCCCATTTCCCACAAACCATACACTTAAATAGCATCATTCACTTGACCTGTTTGGCAAAAAATATGTTTAGAAATTGTTAGAAATTGCCATTCTGGAATTTGACATGAAGTAATGAGCACACCAAGCAAACAATTTTCAGAACACACACTCTGCCAGTCCAATCTATTTCAGACAAACAATGGGAGGCTTAAAATAGCTGCGGTGTCATGGTGCCCATTTTGAAATGAATAAAATGTTTTAGGTGACAAAGGGACATGTTTTCTCTCCTTCACAAGGTCACAGGGGAGACTGAACAAGTTTTTGTGATGTGCTACTGCAAATAGGGAAAAAAATAGCATGACCATGACTTCATGGATATGAAAGCCTATTTCTACTTTCTAGAGGCTTTTGGTTGTTATTTTAACTAATGATACATTTCCTCACAGCTTAGCAACATAATTATTCCTCCTTTAAAAAAATGTATCTCTTTCTGCAAGGTTATTACTTTGTGCGTCTCACTGTAAAATAAATCTAAATACTATATATGTTTGAAAGTGTACCCTATTTATCTATAGCATTATAAAGGATGGCATTTTAAAAACCAATAGTGTGGGGCATAGAATTAATTAAATTGAGCCATATACACTTATAAAACCTAATTATATTTAATATCCACACTGTATGGAAATTATCTCTTGCCTATGGAAACTTAAAATATAAGAGTCAAAATAAATTGTAAAGACATTTATATTGTCACAGTATTGGCGTGAATCAATGGCACACTTAAAGGATATACATGAACAGAACTTAATAAAGGGACTTTTTGTAGAGTTTGGGTGAATCAAAAATTCACAGTAGATGGTAAAGCTGGCAAGAATTGTTAACAGTGAGATGATATTACAACCGTCATCACCACTGGCCTGATGGACAAGAGGCTGAAGCTGGACCTGTGAAGGGTAGGAACCAGAGAAGACAGGATGGCCAACATGGGTCATGTCCATAGAGGCACACAGCCATTGCTTGGACTATGGCCAAAACCTGGAGATGCATGAGAGAGCAAAGATAAGGCATATTATACTTTGATCTATTTCTTATTTTACATATTTTCAATTACATTTAGTCTTTTCCCAGAAATGAAGGGAAAGAGGGGTTCTTATACTGTGGTCTGTAGAGGGCAGTTAACTTCTCTAGTCACAGAGCTAGAGAATATAAAGTATAAAACTTGTGGTACACCACTACTTTTGCTATTCAACATTCATCTGCCATGCACAGATAAATAATAAATAATATAAATAATCTTTATATTAATAAATGATTTAGAGGAAGACATTTCCATTTCCCCAAACAAGGAAATAAATAATATTTCATCAATCACCATACAGTAACAGAGTATGGTTAAATCAGTAAAAAGGAGTCACCAGTAGTTCTAGTGTATACATTAGTAAAATAAAAGGAGTGAGAGTAATTAACTACCACAAAGAGCACTGCTACAGTCTCCTTTTTATAACTGGTTAATAAGTCCTAAATCTGTAACCAATGGATTTCCCTTACATTTTCCATCTTCTGCCTTCTGTCAACACCTTACTTTTATTTTCTTTTTCTCTGGTTGTGTTTTGTCTTTTTTTTTTTTCCTTCTTTCTTTTTCTTTTCTACAGTAGGTAACTCAAACTTCTATCATTATAATTTTTGAGCCCTTATAGATACTACCCTCATGAGAATACTGTGGTTTCTTATTAGTTGTTATTATTGAATGTGAACACTGAGTTGCACTCAAGTGATTCTCTGGGTTCCAGATATTATTTCACCCGCCACTTTGTGTAACCATATTCAGATTTACCTAGCTTGTGGTAATCAAGTTTCCTGGCCAATGAAGTGATTCAGAAACATGCTGATTCAATAGCATGAGGAGTGTAGGATGGTCTGGAGGCAATTACAGATTTTAATAGAAACTAGTCTTGATTGCGTTTCCTAGAGGAATTACTTTTCTCTTGAGAGATAATAATGAGCTAATGTATCTAAACCCATCAAACCCAAGACTACGGGAACAGGAATAAGAAACTGTTTTAGTGATGATTAGGTATATTTATGAAAGGGACCTACTTTCACCTCTTGGTTTTGGAACCCTTGAAAACTAGGAAATCTGGAAGCAGTCTCCCTATAATGGCCTTTATTTTAAGGCATACATTATAACCAGTGGATGATACACCAACCCACATAGATGTTGCTTTATAGATGACTCTATACTTGAATTTTCAACAAGTCTTTGAATAGAGCTATTGCATGATACAACCAGCGAATGTCATCAGCAGAGGACCTTTGTTGCCATTTTTTTTTAAATCACCCTAAAATTTGTTCTCTGGACAGAATGTATGTTCTTTAGATATTTCAGAATGAAAAAAAATTCTTGGATGATGCTGGAAAAAATTGATGAAAGTTGGAAAGGCAAAAATGTGTACAGATTTATACATCAATTTCCATAAGGACTAATTACTGCCTGTCCATGATGAAAAAAATTCAGAACGATCAAGCCCCTGCTACATGGTGAACATGAGAGTGCCATACCAAGCTGCTTCCTATCAATGGTTACCATAACTAGATCACTTTGGTAAGGAAAACATATGCAGGTAAGTTCTTGCATAGCTTTTTTCCCTACTGCTGTCTCAAGATTAGACATGGACACATTCACCAAGCACAGAAGCAACTGTGAAAGATGCTCCCTGACAGCTATAAAATAGATCATTTTTTAAACATGATTATTGTTAAGCATCTCTGTCCAGGGACCCTCCACTGAAAATTTATATGAGCACAGATTGTCACACTGCCTATTGACAAAATATTTCCCCTAACTAATCTGTTAGAATCTCTACATCAAAGCATCTCTTATTCCAGACAAGGTAGAGAAATGGATTTGCTGCCTGGAGTTCTTCCTTTTAGTAAGATTCCTTACACAATACTTACAATGCTTATTTCTATTACTGACAAAATCTGTTTAGGTCTATCTATATGGTAAGCCTAGAGTCATTTAGCTGAGTCTTTCATTAGTTAGACACAGTAAATGCCACTTGAAGCCATAGTTTTGGATTCAGAGATAACTAATAAATGTTTAAAGCAGGTATCCTTTGAATATGAGCCACATTTTCAAGCAACATACTGTGCCCTCAAGAACTTCTTTTGTACATTAAAAATATTTTCATTTAGTAATAGAATGCTCGCTCACATGTCCAACTTTCTGATTGAATGGATCAAATAACAAATTTATAATGGACATCTTAAGTTTCATAGTCCCTTAGTGCCCTATGATCAGGCATTCCCTGTCTACAAGCGTCTAATAGTAAAGTCAAAATAGGAGTTATTTTCCTCAAGGTAAAAATTTTTGTCAGCAAAGAATATCATGGTTTTACTACAACATTTGAGAGTCTTCCCTTTGATTCTCTTATTGGGACTTGCTAAAGGCTTCAGACAGTATCTCTTTATATTACAGATTGCTCAGGTAAAATTTAGTCTGTTGGATCATATGATCCAAGTGACAAGGCTTCTTTTAAAATAGCCTGGATATGATGCAGAGCCCTTTCTTGCTCTGAGCACTGCCAATACCAGAAGCATTATCAATTATCTAGTAAAAAGATTAAAGAATCATACCTTTTTTAAACTCTAAAATCTAAAGAATGTCATCAAATATTCTTTCAACTTAATAGGTGGCTCAAAGAACAGAAAGTTGCTTTTTACTTTCATAATAATCTCCTGACATTCCCATAAAGCTGGATCCCTAGAGTTCCCAGATATGGCAAATGTCTGAACTTATAAATTTTGATACTTATATGTTTAAAGTATCTAGGATATTTTCCATGTCATGCTCATGAGGTCCAATTAGCACAGAAGTATCAATGTATTGGACAAAAATGATATTCTGAATGATACAAAAATGACCAATGTTTCTGCAGAATATATTTATGGCAGACAACATGAGAGCACACATAATCGTGAACTAAGATAATAATGCTATAGCTTTTTTCCTAAAGGTAAGGGCAAACTGCTTCTAATGTCTTTACTGATTGCCTTGAATATACACAATTTTTTAGCTCAATGGCTGCATACCAGTATTTTGTTGCTACCAAAATGGATTAGTAGCTATTATTAGCTATTACCTTTTGAGCAAATGTATAATTATCTAATCATTTTATAGATTTATCTTTGTCACTAACCTCAGAAGTCAATTATGTGGAAATGTATAAATGGACAACCACTAACACAACTTTGATACTGATGATGCAAGAATTCCTTGCAATTCTTTCAGGAATGCATTTTTGCCTTTGACTTCTATTTTGCTGAGGTGAGAGATGAGATATGGCTGGTAACAATCCTAAGAATCCTTTCTACCATGGTATTCCACTGATATGTTCAAGAACCAGTTGAGGATCCTTCATGTTAATGAGTATATCTAGTCCCACATTAGTTGCTGGAAAAGGATGGGAAAGAGCTGAGAACACCACTAGCCCTTAAGGATAGAAATATAGCAAGACATACATTTTACCCCACTCTAATGAAACTTACTTTCTAATTTAGAAGCAGACATATAAAAAGATTTATTTGTTGTGTAAAATAAAGACAGAAGAAAAGTATAGCAGAGATAAGTTTTATAAAGAAGATTTTACTTTAAGAATCATCATCAAAGACTTCCTACAAAGCCTATGTTTGAGCTAAAATCAAAAGAATACATAGGGCCTTAACCAAGTAAAGGGAAGTGGAAGGGGAGCAGTAGTGGATTCAAAATTCCAAGCAGATGGAAAAGTACAAAGATAGTCTCAAAGAAGGCATATGTGATGGAGCCTTCTGATAATTAAACATCAGTGATCAGACTCACATGTTTCATTTTATCATTGAATATTATTTACTTTAAAATGAATAAGTTTACAAACACCAAATATATTCTACATTATAGCAGAAAGTGAAAATCAACATTTGGAGAAGCTCTTCTAATTTTCTCTATGTTGAGACACCCAGATTTCAGCAATTGAAACAGTTAAGGTTTCCTGCCATCCAAGGAACTGGATTTAGTCAATTCTTCCTTACAAACAAAGAAATACTGGTAATTATTTTAAGTCATAATATAATTATGAAACTTAAAAATACAAACTTGTAGAAAACAGCCCTTACCTGGACACATACCTAGAAAAAACAGATTTACATTAATTAAAGGATACATGTAGATTCAAGATGAATATCAACATATTGGAGTAGGCTTGTATAAAAATGAAAGAGGGAAAGAAGCAAGCGAAGAAAGGCCTTGAAGAACTAATAAAGGTGTATGTTATAAAATGATGAGTAAGGTAAATTTAATCTTTGCACTTTGGTTCTACAAATATGATGAAATTTAAAATGTTATCCTTGATAGAATATATATGAATGTGACATACTTGTGAAACTTGTTTGTAAATTGAATAATTGCCCTTGAGGTATTTATATTGTCTTGCATGTGAATCTTTACTATAAAGAGAGTAACAGTCGCTCAGTCATGTCTGATTCTTTGTGATCCCATGGACTGTAGCCCGCAGGGTTCCCCTGTCCTTGGGATTTTCTAAGCAGGAATACTGGAGTGGGTTGCCATTTCCTTTTCCAAGGGATTTTCCCAACCCAGGGATTGAACCTGGGTCTCCTGCTTTGCAGGCAGACTCTACCAACTGAACCAACAGGGAAGTCCCTACTATAGAGAAACCATAGCACTCAGAGATCAACTTTGCTTACACATAGATGGCAATTGTCAAGAGAAAATTATAGATGGAGAAGAAAGTCCAATCATATTTAAAATTTATGTTAATGATGTTGGCCTTTATTCTAAGACTCCTGAAAAGATATTACAGCACTTTAGGGAACAGTATTGGCATGATCATTTTTACAGTTTAGGGGATGTCAGGAGAAGAGGTAGATGGCAGTTTGTCATCAGAGAGACAATTGCAGGTTTGGAAAGGATGATGACTCTGGATCCAGAGAATTGTCAATGACTTCCAAAAATATTTTCAAAGTTTCTTTCACCCTTCCCTCTGATTGTAAAATTTCTGCAGATAGCATGTTTAGACATTAATGTTAACAAGAAACATAGTGGTAATATATTTAACAGAATATAGCCAAGGAATTATTTCTTTATTCCTAGAACTATGGCTGGAAGCATTTAGAACGTCAACTTTTTAATGAAACTTCTAAGCTTCACTAGCATGGTGCAAATTGAACACCTTAGCATTGTAGTGCCACATTTTCAACAGCTAGGTAGAGAAAGAATGGGAGAAGTCATTTTCAATGTAAATGATTATTACTTAATTTACAAAGAAATTAGTGCTAAGAAATCTTTAGAAGTTAATAGAATATCACTACTTGGCTAAGTCACACAACATAAAACCTGTAATGCAGAAAGCCATGCATTTTTCATGTAAGTACTTGGTTCACTTTATACTGTGAACAATGGTGAAGTCAAACCCAGAAACCTTGAAGCAACCACTTTATAAGCTTAAAGAACTCCAGTGAATTTCTAAAGCAGGCATTTTTTTTTTTTCACATACTAAATTATAGGAAGTTATATGAACAAGTGCCATATAATTATCTGGTTTTTGTATCTGAAAAAATTGTTCAGAGCCTGCTTTATAAACCTTTGTGGACTTTCTATCTAATCCAAATCTTCTGTTTTACTTTAAAATGTAATCACATGCTCTAGTTCAATTATTACAAACAACAGATGGTTCCCTATACCAAACAGGCAAGATAAAGCATAAAATAGTATTCTCAATCTTCACCAATCAAAAACTTTTCAACTAATGTTGGCAATGATAATCTCCACATAAGGAAAATGTAAAGTACCAATACTTCTTGCCAAGATTCAAATTGAGGGTTATGTACATAATTATTATTTGCTAATTTAGTTAGGCTACAATGTCCAGTTATTTGACAAAATGCTAATCTAGGTGTAGCTATGCAAGGTCATTTTGTATATGTGATTGAAGTCCATGATCAATTGACTTTAAATAGGGGGAAATACCCTAAATAGTTTGGGTAGGCCTGATTCAATCAATGGAAAGGCCCTAAGAATATGCTAGTTAATGTTTAGGTTTTACCTTTTTGCCAGAGCACACTTGCCTTAGTAAATGGCAAGCAAATTTTAATTCATTCATGTTCAAATTAGGCTAATTAACAAATCCTACACATTGTTTATCCCTGTTTCTTATACCTCACTTCTGATAGCAAGTCATTTTTTTGTTGAAAATAATGTTAAATAATTTATATAAATAAGCAGAAAATTAATTAATTGGTAGGATAGAATAGGTACCAAGATCTAGAGAATCCATATTTGCTAATCAGGCAAGAACCAAAGCAGAGCCAAATCCAAATAAGAGAAATGCTCGTTTACAGCAACTTATCTCTTCCCCTCACCACTACTGTTTTATGGCCTATGACCGCTTCTGGAATCAGAGCCCTTGATACCTGCCATTGGACCCCAACACACTAGGACAATATCCACTTTGCTGCTATTTCTAGATTCCAATCTGGTCTCTTCCAAAATCTTTAAGTAATCTTGCATTTTGTGACATTTATTCAAAAGTTAACTTTTCATTGGGAAGATAAAATTCAGTGAACTTAAGTCATATTTACTTTTCCTTGTTGCTAAGGAGATCAGAGAGGAGAAGACAATGGCACCCCACTCCACTACTCTTGCCTGAAAAATCCATGGACGAAGGAGCCTGGTAGGCTGCAGTCCATGGGGTCGCTAAGAGTTGGACAATACTGAGCAACTTCACTTTCACTTTTTACCTTCATGCATTGGAGAAGGAAATGGCAACCCACTTC
>NW_011495038.1:3218627-3221568 GCF_000754665.1 Bison bison bison | reverse complement strand
CTTCAGTATTCTTGCCTGGAGAATCCCAGGGACAGAGGAGCCTAATGGGCTGCTGTCTATGGGGTCATACAGAGTCGGACATGACTGAAGCGACTTAGCAGCAGCAGCAGCAAGGAGATCAGAGAAGGAAAATCTATTCTTCATTTGTCATATATGTATACATATATCTATATAAAATATATATATATATTTTATATTATATACTTTTTAGCATAGTTCATCTTTTGCCATGAATAATTTGTGTCTCTTTGAATTTAACAAATACAAGTTACTCTCTTACCTCTGATACACCAGTTGAATCATGCAAAATTTACTAGCAATGGTTTTACCTTCATGGAGTTTGCCATTTAGTCACCGGAGCAATAACATAAACATTCTAGAGTTCAATTTTATTGTCTGCTAAGTGAGGCAGTTTAATTATTATGCAAATCACTTACATCCTTTTTTCCATACTTCTGGGAGTGAAGTTGAGAGAATGGTGTTGAAAAGGAAAGACTTATTATTTGTTTTACCTTCCATAATAATATAGGAGACATAAAATCGGGAGACTAAGTAATAGCCAAATCTAGGTAGGAAGGAAAAATTCATTAAGTCAAACATGGAAGACTGAAATTGTTTCTAAAGCTGATTTTCACATCCAAGTTGTTGTTCAGTCTCTCAGTCATTTCCGACTCTTTGAGACTCCATGGACTACAACATACTAGGCTTCCCTGTCCTTCACTGTTTCTTGGAGTTTGTGCAAACTCATGTCCATTGAGTCAATGATGGCATCTAACCATCTCATCCTCTGTCATCCCCTTCTCTTCCTGCCTTCAATCTTTCCAAGGATCAGGGCCTTTTCCAATGAGTCAGCTCTGCCCTATCAGGTGGCCAAGTATTGGAGCTTTAGCTTCAGCATCAGTCCTTCTGATGAATATTCAAAACTGATTCCCTTTAGGGTTGACTGGTTTGATCTCCTTGCTGTCCAAGTGATTCTCAAGAGTCTTCTCTAGCATCACAGTTTTAAAGCATCAATTCTTTGTTGTTCAGCTTCTTTATGGTCCAACATCCATATGGTCTCACATCCATACATGACTACTGGAAAAACCAATAGCTTTGACTATATGGACCTTTGTTGGTCTCTGATGTCTCTGCTTTCTAATATGCTGTCTAGGTTTGTCATAACTTTTCTTCCAAGGAGCAAGCATCTTTTAATTTCATGGCTGCAGTCACCATTGGCAGTGATTTTGGAGCCCAAGAAAATAAAGCCAAGCTGCTGCTGCTGCTGCTGCTAAGTCACATCAGTCGTGTCCAACTCAGTGAGACCCCATAAACGGCACCCCACCAGCTCCTCTGTCACTGGGATTCTCCAGGCAAGAGTACTGGAGTGGTTTGCCATTTCCTTCTCCAGTGCATGAAAGTGAAAAGTGAAAATGAAGTCGCTCAGTCATGTCCCACTCTTCGCAACCGCATGGTCTGTAGCCTACCAGGCTCCACCATCCACGGGATTTCCCAGGCAAGAGTACTGGAGTGGGTTGGCATTGCCTTCTCCAAAAGCCAAATTAAGCATCCAAAATCTAGAAGGGAATAAGGCCAGAGTCACAGAAGTAGGGTGGGTAAAGTAGAGAGTAGTCCAGGGCAATTTCCTAAACAGGTGTTGTCTGTGTGACATTTATATAGAAGCACGTGTGTGTGTACTTAGTTGCTAATGTCATGTCTGACTCTTTGCAACCATATAGACTGTAGCCCTCCAGGCTCCTCTGTCGCTGGGATTCTCCAGGCAAGAATATTGGAGTGGGTTGCTACCTTCCTGACCCAGAGATCAAACATACAACTCCTATGCCTCCTGCACTGCAGGCAGATTATTTACCACTGAGCCTCCAGGGAAGCCCATATAGGGGGAATAACCAAGTCGAATTTAAAGAGCTTGAATATAATAAAATGTTCTGCAAAAGAACATAAAAACATGATATTTTTTTACCTCTAAAATTTTGTTCACATAGATTTCTTTGATGCACTATCTGATGCAGATAAAGCATTTGGTTAAATAACAATAACAACTATTGTATTGTTATTATTAATACTACTTCCCTTTAGTCTGTAGCAGAGATCTCAGCTTAAATCTCTGCTATGCTGGGCTGGAAAACTCTGGAAAACTTTATTTTATGCAGTATAAATGGACTTCCTGAGAATAAATTTAACCTCAAAGAAGAAGGAACAAATCTCAATAAGCTTGATCAGGGAATAAAGATCTGTCTTCAGGGGTAAAGTTTAAAATAGTTTGGTGACTCTCAGTAGCATCTGTGTCCTATTCCAATAACTACTGCATTCATGTTTAGTCTTTCAGGGACTATCTTTAAAAAGACAGGGATATGGGATTAGATAAACAGAAACAGAATGAAATAAAAAATCAACATAACATATTTATAATAAGGAAATAGTCATTGTGATGTAAATAGTACTTCTGATTAGTCTTCTAACAGACTTAACAGAAATTGTAAGAGATATTTTGATCTACCTCTTAATGGAACACAGTTGATGTTTGGCACTGAAAAGTCTATGGCCTACACTGAAACAGGAGGACATGACAATTTTCCAGTGGGTCCTGGAGGAAAATATTGATTCAGCAGCTGTATCCTTCAAGACATAATGGAATTCTGTGTAAGACAAACTCTGAGGCCTTCATAAATATTTGCTATTCTGCATAAGCAGATGGGGAAAAGAACCAGAAGGATAGGGATTTGAATTTTTATAGTTGCTATAGATTCACTATACCCATCAGCTCAGTTTAGTTAAGTTCAGTCACTCAGTCGTGTCCGACTCCTTGTGACCCCATGAATTGCAGCACACCAGGCCTCCCTGTCCATCACCAACTCCTGCAGTTCACTCAAACTCATGTCCATCGAGTTGGTGATGCTATCCAGCCATCTCATCCTCTGTCATCCCCTTCTCCCCTGCCTTT
>NW_011495038.1:3216346-3218527 GCF_000754665.1 Bison bison bison | reverse complement strand
AGGGACTCTCAAGAGTCTTCTCCAACACCACAGTTCAAAAGCATCAATTCTTCAGGGCTCAGCTTTCTTCACAGTCCAACTCTCACATCCATATATAACCATAGGAAAAACCATAGCCTTGACTAGACAGACCTTTGTTGGCAAAGTAATGTCTCTGCTTTTCAATAAGCTATCTATATTGGTCATAACTTTCCTTCCAAGGAGTAAGCGCCTTTTAATTTCATGGCTGCAATCACCATCTGCAGTGATTTTGGAGCCCCAAAAAATAAAGTCTGATACTGTTTCCACTGTTTCCCCATCTATTTCCCATGAAGTGATGGGACCAGATGCCACGATCTTTGTTTTCTGAATGTTGAGCTTTAAGCCAACTTTTTCACTCTCCTCATTCACTTTCATCAAGAGGCTTTTTAGTTCCTCTTCACTTTCTGCCATAAGGGTGGTGTCATCTGCATATCTGAGGTTATTGATATTTCTTCCAGAAATCTTGATTTCAGCTTGTGCTTCTTCCAGCCCGGCATTTCTCATGATATACTCTGCATAGAAGTTAAATAAGCAGGGTGACAAGATACAGCCTTGATGTACTCCTTTTCCTATTTGAAACCAGTCTGTTGTTCCATGTCCAGTTCTAACTGTTGCTTCCATAGGCTGCTTATATGACCACTAAAATTATTTGAATCAAAAATATTTTAGAAAAAGGCATTGGCATGTTTATACATAAGTGTATTTGCAAATAAGAATTGGGTTAAGAGGAACTCGTGGCAATGTGTACCATCAATTTCCATAGATTAGATTCACAAATCTCTTGATTCTATAATCTAAATACACAGTATATTATCATCAAAGTTAAATTCTTTATAAATTCTAAATTCAAAGGAGATTTTAAAAATGATCTAAACTAAATATTGAGTGACCTTTATTCAAAATCTGTGGGACACTTTCATTTAAGGAATTTTCATCCACTTTTGACAGATTAGTCTTTGCCTTCTTCTGCCCTCTTTCATTCCTCTAATTATTCAAGATTTATTGTTTCTTTGATATTAAACTTTATTTATCTTATTCTCCTTCACTTATCTTTTTAAACCTTTTCAGTCTTTCCCTTTTCCTATCCTATTCTTGTTTACTATTCACGAATATACCCTTGCGCTTCCCAAATATCTGTGCCAAAAATATTTCTAAGTACACACAGGGTTTGCTCATAAAAATGAATTAAAGTACTCAGTGAAATCCTGTACTGTAGTCTTTTATCATCTATACAGTAAGTGGTAGAAAGCATAGTTAATAAGTAAATATCAGTTTTCCACAATTTAAAAAATATTATAGTTTTACCTGAACATTTCTTAAATGAATAAATGATAAATACATGAAAATCCTCTGAAGTCCTAGTAGATTTATATCTGTCCTTTTTTAAACTGCATTAAAACCCCTCAAAATGAAATTTCATCATGACAAGTTTTTCCTTTCTTCAGGAAACAAAATGCTTTGTTCATACTGTGTATGAATAGATATAACTGGCTTATCCCACCAGCTTGTGGGGCATGTTAAATGAAAACAATGCCAGCACCCACATAAGTGGGTTGTAGCAAGCACTGATGATATTACTGTCAAGTCCAAATCACAGCCCGTGCAACACAGTAAGTGTGAAGGACATCTGATGACTATTCTAATACTGCTTTATCATGTGAAAACTGAGACTTAGGCTTGCTTATGGCAAATAACTATTAAGGGATTTAAAACCAGATATAACCAACTCTACAATCAATGTTCTTAACCAATGCACATTCAGCATTCCCTTTCCTGGTCTTATTTGCCCTTCAAATAGTTAGACACTTCTCATGTGACGTGGAAGAAAACTGGAAAAAAAAAAAACAATAATGGTCATTTGCCCTACTTTAATTTCATTTATAATTCACTTACTGCTTCCCAATTAGATATTCACCCCTCACAATGGTAGACAAAAGTGTGCATATAAGAATTTTTTTTATCATTTTTAAAATTTTATTTTATTTTCAAACTTTACATAATTATATTAGTTTTGCCAAGCATCAAAATGAATCCACCACAGGTATACATGTGTTCCCCATCCTGAACCCTCCTCCCTCCTCCCTCCCCATACCATCCCTCTGGGTCGTCCCAGTGCACTAGTCCCAAGCATCCAGTATCGTGCATCGAACCTGGACTGGC
>NW_011495038.1:3188471-3216246 GCF_000754665.1 Bison bison bison | reverse complement strand
ACTTCTCATGTGAAGTGGAAGAAAACTGGAAAAAAAAAATCAATAATGGTCATTTGCCCTACTTTAATTTCATTTATAATTCACTTACTGCTTCCCAATTAGATATTCACTCCTCACAATGGTAGACAAAAGTGTGCATATAACAATTTCATTTTTGTGAGTAGAGTTGGACAGAAAAAGCATAACTAGAGTTCTCCTTAGAAGTTATGGCTTATGAGTAGTGTTTGGCATATGGGAAGTATGCAAACTTATTTTCATTTTAAATGACCAACCACAGCATAGCATGGTATGAGTATAATAATATTCAATAATTCTGTTGATAAAACATAATGAGACTTTAATATAAAGTTAAGGATTTGAATTTTATAAGGTAAGCAAAAGCAAATGAATACTATTTTTGGTAAGAGAGAAACAAAATTTCTTTTGGCATAAGCAAACTTGTTAAATGAAAATAGAATTGAAATGTTCCTAAACTGTTTTCAATCTATACTCTGCTTATGTGAAGTGGCTCTCTGCCAAGAGGTTCAACATTGGTAAATTATATATGAGATTCAAAAAGTCATATTGCCAACTAAATATTTGTATTTGGGAAAACTAAGGTGAGAAGTTGTCAAGAGAGTGATCTCAGCATGCTCCATGGTGATTTGACTAGAATATTTTTTTCTTAACATTCTTACATTCTTAGGAAAGTTTTACACACTTAGAAAGACCAAAGAATATGCTATATTGGCCTTAAATTCCATACAAATTGACTAATTATAAGCATTTTTCATGAAAATACTTCCTTGTCTAGAAGGGTAAAACCATTTATAGCAGAGACATTCATTGTGAATTTTATGTATTTTATGCTACTTATTCGTTCATAAACCCACTTTCTGAATTTTCACCAGCTGATGATGGTAGGTTGGCAGGATTCTACCTTTGAAGTAATTTTTTCCTCAGTATTTTTTAATATATTTAACAAGCAGATCTGCTGTAATGAAGGGGACAGGATAGAAAGAAAAAAATGTGAATCTGGACTATTATTAATATTCAGTATTGGCAGCTATTAAATTACTCATGATATTCATTTTTTACATACAGATGGGCTGCACATTAAATATAGGGAGGAACAGAGCCCAAGGACTATGAGTTAAACATAAGTTGTCAGTCAATAATACTTCCCAAGTATCCAGTATGCACAAAAGTCTCCCTTATATGCTAAGGAAAATTTTAAGTGAGCAAATCAGTTACAAGAGGATGCAGCACAATGGTAGGGGAATGGCAAAGACAAAAATGCTACCTGAAAAATCAGTGCCCCAAAGCTTGAAACAGTTTATCTATTCCCAGGTTTATTTCTTACTAGTTCTCTCTTTTACTCTGCTTTCAATTTATGCTATATGTAAGACATGAAATTTCCTCAATACATATGCCCTCTCTCTTTCAACCTGCAGCATGTGCTTGTGACTGTAAATGATTTGTCTTTTATTCACATCCTATGTCAGACTGAATGAGTCTGTGTTCAAGAAATCTCCCTGTATTTTTCTCTTGACTATATTAATTGTCCTTCTGTTTTTCCATTGCTTCGACACTTATCTCTAACAAAATTCTCGACTTGTATATTCAAACAGTAACTTTTTCCATTAGATTATAACCTCAGCTATCATTTCCCACTAGATTATAGGCTTTTTGTCTTGTGGATAAAAATATTTTATATTTTAGTTGCTAGAATACTGTCTGGTATGTCATATTAACTTAAAAGCAATTCTGTATGTTGAATTTGGAAGTGGCTGAACTGACAGTGAAAATGCTCAAGTCTGTGCTCCATTATTAGTTAACTAACAAATAATAGATAAGCCATACATTCATTTCAAATCTACAACTAGAATTACATCTATTTTACAAATTCATGATAAGCATTATATGAGATAGCAATGGGAAAGTACCTTGTTAACTGTAAAGTAACATATTTAATTAATATTAATTTAACTTCAAATCAAATAAAGTTGTTTATCTGAATCCATATATCTTGTCCATATATTGAATCTATATATTTTCAGTTGTTTATCTGAATCCACTGCTTGTTATCCTCAACAAGAAACTGAAGAAACAACCTGAATTAATTGAGAGCGATATTATTTGAGAATAATCTAAAAATAAGAAAAAGGGAATAGATGTTCATACATGGAATATGAAATTATATGAAATAATGAACTCATGAAATGAAAGTAGAGGGATAAAAATAGAGATCTTAAAGTGATTCTTTATCAGAAACTCACATTACAAAAATAGTCTCAGAGGACTCTTAAGAAAAACTCAAAAAGTAAACAACAATAGAGAGCAAATGTTGAGAGAGCTATGTCTATGCTGTTTCAAAGGTTTAAGAGAGAAAAGGTTGCCAAATTTGAAAAGGAGAAATTCATAGGATAGTAAATAACATCTTTAGTAAAATCTATTCAAGAGCTGCCATTTTAAATAGCATTTAATTTACTTCTGTTACCAAGCAATTTGGCAGTCTTTCACCAGGTTGATTTGAACTAGAGTCCCTAAGAAACAAAAATCATTAAATAATACCTTGTAAATACGACAGTTACTGATAGAATAGTATGATTTTCATGCCTCTTGACCTTTGCCACTTTCCATCTAATTTCTTAAGTTTAGTAGCAAGATGATTATATTTTAAGCTCAGCTATTAATTTGTATACCCTTTTCAGTTCTGTTTCTGAATCTGTTTTGGCCACATAAGGAAAAAGTCACAGCTCTGCTATTAATTCCCCTAATTAATAAACTTGATTTCCTCTTCAGCCTGTTATGGCATGCTCCATGCTGTTCATCTATATCAACTCTTCCTTCCAACCTACTTGCACAGAGCCTTGGTGGTTTGGGCAGCATGCCAAGATTTCCACAGCTTTAAAACCACATTAAAACAACACCACTGTGTCACAGTTGCATCTCTGCTTAACTTCTCCATACCTTTATTATCTTTCCATTTAGCTACAGAGTTCACTTCAGCCATAGCATCTCATGGTCCATATTTTCAAATTCTGTGATGTACCATGTGAAGCTGATCACAGAGGCTCAGCAACACCCCTGTCTGTATACACAGCCATCATTCCCTCGTTCCTTAATAATTCCATTGACTATCTTTTCACTGCATTTGTTCCAAATATTTATTTTCTTGTTTCAAAATTTGCAATGCACTTCTTATAGTTTTCCTCATGAAAATCTTGTAATCTGTAATTTCCTCCCACCCATCCCTAGCCTTCCACTAATTATTCATATATTAGTAAACGAAATTTCTCCCCTGTAACTTCTATTGCCTTCACCAGTCTTATTACTCTCTATCTCATTATCTCTCCATATTCAAGCTTGGCTGAAAGCAGAATGTTATTCTTGCTTGACTTTTCATTCTCTCCTTCATTCTCTCCTTCTCCTTCCCTTTAATCCAATTACAGAGGAAAATATCATTGATCCTCTCTGTCTTATAATGTGAATCTCAAAGGACTAACTCATGCATCATAGATCAAAGTGATAAATGTTGTTTCTCTTGGTGTTAGACCCACTCCAAGAGATCATTTTTACAAATGGAGTTGTTATTACTGGTACAGCAATATCTGATGTGCACAAATTTGGGGGAAATTTTTTACCTAAAATATTTCTATCTCTATCTTTATGTATAATTTTCATATCTATAAGGTATGGTTAGCACAGCTGAAGTTCACATAAGACTGCCCTAAACCTTGAACTTCCCAGATGGCTCAGCAGGTGAAGACTCTGCCTGCAATTCAGAAGACACAGGGGAGATACAGGTTTGATCTCTGGGTGAGGAAGATTCTCTGGAGAAGGAAATGGCAAAACACTTCACTATTTCTTGCCTGAAAAGTCCAATGGAAAGAGGAGCCCAGTGGGTTACAGTTCATGGGGTCGCAAAGAGTCTAACACAACTGAATAACTAAGCAAACAATAATACAAATCTTGAAGCAATAGCATTTATTGATATCATCAGATTTTATCATATGGTAAGTACAAGCTAACGTATATTTTGCTTGGGCTTTATTACTCTGTTGGTCCTTCCATCTTTTCATTTATAAAAGGACAAAAGACAATTATATTTTATATGTGTGGATATACAAACACATATATGCTATAACTGAACAGTGGTAAAGTACAGAGGAAAATAAATTGAAATTACTATATTCAGTACAGTTGCTCAGTCATGTCCAACTCTTTGTGACCCCATTAACTGCAGCAACCAGGCCTCCCTGTCCATCACCAACTCCCGGAGTTCACCCAGACTCACGTCCATCGAGTCGGTGAAGCCATCCAGCCATCTCATCCTCTGTTGTCCCTTTTTCCTCCTGCCCCCAATCCTCCCAGCATCAGAGTCTTTTCCAAAGAGTCAACTCTTCACATGAGGTGGCCAAAGTACTGAAGTTTCAGCTTTAGCATCATTCCTTCCAAAGAACACCCGGGGCTGATCTCCTTTAGAATGGACAGGTTGGATCTGCTTGCTATCCAAGGGACTCTCAAGAGTCTTCTCCAACACCACAGTTCAAAAGCATCAATTCTTTGGCACTCCTCTTTCTTCACAGTTCAAATCTCACATCCATACATGACCACAGGTAAAACCATAGCCTTGACTAGACGGACCTTTGTTGGCAAAGTAATGTCTCTGCTTTTGAATATGAAATCTAGGTTGGTCATAACTTTCCTTCCAAGGAGTAAGCATCTTTTAATTTCATGGCTGCAATCACCATCTGCAGTGATTTTGGAGCCCAACAAAATAAAGTCTGACACTGTTTCCACTGTTTCCCCATCTATTTCCCATGGAGTGATGGGACCAGATGCCATGATCTTCATTTTCTGAATGTTGAGCTTTAAGCCAACTTTTCACTCTCCACTTTCACTTTCATCAAGAGGCTTTTGAGTTCCTCTTCACTTTCTGCCATAAGGGTGGTATCATCTGCATATCTGAGGTTATTGATATTTTTCCCAGCAATCTTGATTCCAGCTTGTGCTTCTTCCAACACAGTGTTTCTCATGATGTACTCTGCATATAAGTTAAATAAACAGGGTGACAATATACAGCCTTGACGTATTCCTTTTCCTATTTGGAACCAGTCTGTTGTTCCATGTCCAGTTCTAACTGTTGCTTCCTGACCTACATATAGGTTTCTCAAGAGGCAGATCAGGTGGTCTGGTATTCTCATCTCTTTCAGAATTTTCCACAGTCTATTGTGATCCACACAGTCAAAGGCTTTGGCATAGTCAATAAAGCAGAAATCGATGTTTTTCTGGAACTCTCTTTCCTTTTCAATGATCCAGAGGATGTTGGCAATTTGATCTCTGGTTCCTCTGCCTTTTCTAAAACCAGCTTGAACATCAGGAAGTTCACGGTTCACATATTGCTGAAGCCTGGCTTGGAGAATTTTGAGCATTAGTTTATTAGCGTGTGAAATGAGTGCAATTGTGTGGTAGTTTGAGCATTCTTTGGCATTGCCTTTCTTTGGGATTGGAATGAAAACTGACCTTTTCCAGTCCTGTGGCCACTGCTGAGTCTTCCAAATTTGCTGGCATATTGAGTGCAGCACTTTCACAGCATCATCTTTCAGGATTTGAATGGCTCAACTGGAATTCCATCACCTCCACTAGCTTTGTTTGTAGCGATGCTTCCTGAGGACCACTTGACTTCACATTCCAGGATGTCTGGCTCTAGGTGAGTGATCACACCATGGTGATTATCTTGGTCGTGAAGATCTTTTTTGTACAGTTCTTCTGTGTATTCTTGCCACCTATTCTTAATATCTTGGCACTTATTAGGTAGCACGTCCTGTGCACAGAACTTTAAAATGTATCATTTCTTGTAGTGTCATAAGAGAGGCAGCCTACCTGGCTCGTCTGTCCAAGGGATTTTCCAGGCAAGAGTACTGGAGTTGGTTGCCATTTCCTTCTCCAGGGGATCTTTCCAACCCAAGGATCAAAACCAGGTCTCCTGCATTGTGGGCAGATGTCTTATGGTCTAAGCCACCAGGGAAGCCCTAGAGAGGTATTACTTTCACCCTAATATACCTAAAGAGAAAAGCCAATATTCAGAATCTAAACATTTTGTTCAAATTTGTGCTGCTAATAGGAGACCCAAATATGAATGCAACTCACATCTCCTGACTGCAGAATGGTAACAGAGAACAAACCTGACTCCATGCTTGAGCTATTTCTTTAACTTTAACCTTTGCACTCTCTTACTGTGCTTAGTCATGCTGGCTCTGAACCTTTGTAAAAGAATGCTGCCTGTAGTCTGAAATATACATACAATCCCATTCTCAAGGTTCTGCCTCCCAGGTTTGACTTCTAAAGTTATAACACTTTTCACTCTTATAGATTGTAAAAGTGACAGAACAAAAATATTATTTGTCTTGTTGGAGGTTTATAGGAACATTGTCATTGGATGGACCTACCTAGACAGCTGCAAGAATCTAGGATTCAAGCACCAAGAGGTTTTCAACTACTAGGCATGCCCCTTCCTTTTTAGTATAAAGTGAAAGCGAAAGTCACTCAGTGGTGTCCAACTCTTTGCGACCCCATGGACTAAACAGTCCGTTGAATTCTCCAAGCCAGAATACTGGAGCGAATGGCCTTTCCCTTCTCCAGGGTATCTTCCCAACCCAGGGATCCAACCCAGGTCTCCAACATCACAGGTAGATTCTTTACCAGCTGAGCCATAAGGGAAGCCCAAGAATACTGGAGTGGGTAGCCTATCCCTTCTCCAGCGGAACTTCCTGACTCAGGAATCAAATCAGGGTCTCCTGAATTTCAGGTGGATTCTTTACCACTGAGCTATGAGGGAAGCCCTTTAGTATAAAAGAAACCTGAATTCTATCTTGGGTAAGATTTTGTGTGTGTGTGATGTTCTTCATCTTTTCTATCTGCTGGCTTTCCAAATAAATTCCTCACTATTCCTTACCTCAACATCTCGTTCCTCAATTTATTGGCCTGTTGTGAAGCAAGCAGTACAAGCTGTGACCCAGTAACTGATTCTAAACCCTTATCTAAACTCAATTAATAAAACTTCAGAATTAAATTATATTTTGTTAGGTCTTAAAGGATAAATAGAATTGTGACATATAGAGATGGTCAAAAAGTTCTATTAAAATTAAGGAACAAATTAAGTGTCTCTTAAAGGGGACTCTCATTCCCAACATATACATCATAAAAGTTAAAGAGACACTCCACTTCATTTTTCAGATTTATAATAATTAGATAAAGGCTAAAATTGGGAATATAAAAATGATCAACATTCCTACACAAGAGAAATATATAACCCATTGCTTTTATTGAGAATATGGAACTAAGGGACCTTGTAAACTGAGTTCACAAGGTACTGTACTTAAGCACAATTGTGAGCACAACATAAGAACAAAGTAAGCAGCATATATTTGATTCATGGGCACATTCACAGACTGGCAACTAGGAAGGAAACCAGGTAGCCTTTTTGCTAGCAAAATATATCAGAAATATGCTGGAACATACAACTCACAATAATTTTGAATATAGTAATTTTAAACAGGGCATTTAATGGCTTATAAATTTCTTAAATGGTGAGAAATACAGAACAATTGTTGTCTTTATCCCCATTTTTGGAGGGGAAAGTAAAACTGAGAAGTGACTTGTCACAGTGAATCAGGGAGAGGCTGGAATGCCAGTTCTGGTTGAGGAAAATCACAACAGCAGGAGCACCATGGGTGCATGGGGACTCAGTTGCTGAATTGTGTCTGATTCTTTGCAACCCCATGAAGTGTGTGGAAATGCCTCTCTCATTTTCACAGATATGCATTCAACATTTGAGTTCAACCAGCCCATACTCCATAGGGGTCTACATTGATCTGACCCCAATACAGTACTCTCTACTGTTAACTGATCCTTCAGAACAGAAATATTCTGATGGTGCCCTTTTTTGCCCTTTTCTTTTTCTGACAACTTAGGAACCAGTCAGCTCACTGAATGATGGGCGTTTTGGTATCACCTGGCGTATGTGCTCTCTGCCTCACATTTTCACACAGCTTGAAGTACAAAACATATTCATAGTGAAGGGAGAATTGAGAACTTCAGTAAGGAAAGACTTCCCATTGTTCCCTCCTCTTAACATGTATCTTTTAAATTTTAAGGATAGAATGTAGCTTGCCAGATGTTGTAGTTTGTAAGATTAAAAGCCATGAAAGAAAGGTTAGAAAAATGAGACTTAATATAAAAACAAATCTTTGAAAAAGCAAACTGACACTTGAGTCAGATCTTGGAATCTTGAATGTCACAGTGGCTCATCTCATTGTACTTTGCCCTTTGCGTTTCACTTCCAACACTGTTCTCAGGGTACTCTGGATTCAATCAGGACATAGCAATTAGCCTTTATGAAACATTCAGTTATTCAACTCTTAATGCTCAGAACACCTTTAAGAAATCTTTTCATTACAGGCACACAATTCCCAAGCAAGAGAGTAACTCATTTCCTCCGTCTAAAACACTGTGCTAAAGGTCTCAGCTTCAGAGATTTGCAAACAGTGGTTTAAATAACACCACAGGAAAGTTCTTGTAAGTGTCTGAAGCTCCATGTCTATCTAGGGGATGGGTTTCTTTGTGTGTAACTTCTGAGTTATTCATTCCACTTATACTAAGCCCTTTTTATTAAATCAATGCCTTTTACTATGACTTTGATACAGAGGATTCCTCTTTTGTTATTTAGACCTGGAGGCTTCAAGTCTATTCATCATTTTAATTTGTTAACTAGGATAGAGTACAAGATGAGTCGTTTGAAAGCTTCTGATATGTGATGACCGCGTAATATAGGCTGGGGGAAATCATTTTAGTCTCCTTTTTTTTCTCAAAACATTATTCCATTGTCCTATAGACTAGGCTATAGGGAACAATCCTCAGCTGGCAGGGAATGAATGAGATGACCTTAATGGAGTTCTTTCATATCCAACATCTATGACTCTTTAATTCAGTTATCCTCCAGGCATGGAAGAGCTTTCCATCATTACTGCTAAACTACCTACCACTGTGACTTCAAAAGTCTCTCAAGATGTGCTCCACTTTTCTGTCTTGCTTGAACTTATGCTTCCTGTCACTGGCTGCCACTGGTGATACAGCTTTTCATCCCTGCCAAAATCACTTCCTGGTGTTCCTCCAGATTGGTATTGAGAAACTTGAAAAAAATGTCTCTATCCATGACAGATGTGAAAACATTTGTCCCCCATTTTATGACAGGTACATTTCTAGCACCACTCATTACTGCATATTTATTTAGGTTAATATTCTAGAGTTAGAAGCCAAGTAGTTTATATGTATAATTTATATGTAATCTTCTGCTTCTCCTGTTATTTGAATTTCAAGTTTACTGCCTTATGAATGTTTATAATCTTGAATAAGCAGGCTCTAGGCAAAACACACTCTGATGCTGTCTTCTCTGAACCAACAGTAAAGATTTGCCAATGAAGTGACTTTAGATAAAATGGGAAAGATTTAAAGAAACAAAGAAAGGATAAGTGCACTCATATACCATACCTCTTACTCGTGGACTTCAGGTGGTATTAAATATCTAAGATTTCATGTATAGAGTTTGTAAACTGTACACATGCAGTTATATACTTGGCTGAGTCAACACACACACACACACACAAACATACATAGACAAATTATCAAGGTATTAGCAGTTCTGTTGCCAAAACTCTGCCTCTGTTTACTGGTGCTGTAAAGAAACATGGAGACAGATTTTTGAATGAAGTAGAAAAGAATAATAAGCAAAGGGGACCACAGAAGACTAATGCCCTTAAGACTGTGTGACTACTCCTGGAATAGGTAGTGAGGAGTTTTATAGCGTTCAAGGAGCAGGGCGTGACCAACTTACAGACAATTCTAGGATTGGTTGGTATCAAAGTGAAGTCTCAAGCATCATGGACTTTCTGATTTCAATCTGTCCAGTATCTACATTCTTGTAGTCAGCAGTTTTATCTGAAGAGGGGTCAGCTTCCTGTAAAAACAACTTAAGAATATGTGTCAGGTCTTTATCTATATCCTTCATGGAACTTTGAGTTTGGTGATTCTGCTATGTGGGAGAACTATAGTCTAAATTGTTACCATCCCTGACCCAACAGCTGTTCTTTGTTTCTGTATCTTCACATTTGCCAATCATTAGTTCTTGAGTCAGCATTTTACTTCAGAAGACAGGGAAACGAGGGCTTGTACACAGTTTCAGGTAGAAATCTATATGGATGTGGACTTTAAATAAAATTGTTTGCAAATAGAGAGGTAGTTAATTTATTACTAGATTTAAAAAACAATTTGCAGTTAGAGTAGATTGATATAGGCCAGATTACTGAACCATTCTTTTAAAAAAAAATTGAACACTTTTTTTATGTCTATGTTGAATTTGTTACAATATTGCTTCTGTTTTGTGTTTTTCATTGCAAGATGTGAGGCATGTGGGATATTAGATCCCTGACCCAGGATCAAACCTGCAGCCCTGCATTGGAAGGTGGATTTTTTTTTCTTTTTAATTTATTGATTCTAATTGGAGGCTAATTGCTTTACAATATTGTGGCGGTTTTTGCCATACATCGACATGAATCTGCCATGGGTGTACATGTGTCTCACCATCCTGAACCCACCTCCCAATTCCTTCCTCACCCCATCCCTCTGGGTTGTCCTAGAGCACCAACTTTGAGTGTGCTTTCTCATGCTGGAAGGTGGATTCTCAGCCACTTGTTCTTGTTCAGTCACTAAGTTATGTCCGACCCTTGCAACCCCATGAACTGCAGCATTCCAAGATTCCCTGTCTTTCACCATCTCCCAGAGTTTGCTCAAACTCATATCCATTGAGTCAATGATGCCATCCAACTGTCTCATCTGCTATTGACCCTTCTCCTCCTGCCCTCAATCTTTCCAAGCATCAGGGTCTTTTCGAATGAGTTGGCTCTTCTCATCAGGTGGCCAAAGTATTGGAGCTTCAGTTTCATCATCAGTCCTTCAATGAATATTCAGAGTTGATTTCCTTTAGGATTGATTTGCTGTCAAGTTAATATCCTTGCTGTCCAAGGAAATGTCAAGAGTCTTCTCCAGCACCACAATTCAAAAGCAACCATTCTTCCATGCTCAGCTTTCCTTATGGTCCAACTGTCACATCCATACATGACGACTGGAAAAACCATAGCTCTGACTACACAGACCTTTGTTGGCAAAGTGATATCTCTGCTTTTTAATTCACTGTCCATGTCTGTCATAGCTTCTCTTCCAAGCAGCAAGTGTCTTTTAATTTCATGGCTGTAGTCACCGCAGTGTTTTGGGAGCCCAAGAAAATAAAATTGGTCACTGCTTCCACTCTTTCCCCATCTATTTGCCATGAAGTGATGGGACTGGATGCCATGATCTTAGTGAAGTGGTATCATCTGCATATCTGAAGTTGTTGATATTTCTCCCAGCAATCTTGATTCCACTGACCACCAGAGAAATCCCTTGAACCATTCTTGAGAATAATTATCTTTCAAGGACTTGTAATCAGCAGGTAGTAAATTTCTTTCCAATCCTTCATCTTATCAATGTGCTGTATGAACCGAAGGTATGGCTAAAAACTCAGAAGAAAATATGTGCCTGGGTTCCATCAACAAGTGTGGTATCTAAAACTGAATGTTTCCATTAATTATCTGCTTTAGCTAGTCTCCACCCAATTACTCAAGATTACTCTAGTCATCAGTGTGCCTCAAGTGGAAATTTCAGTTTTCTCAAATATCATATTATGAAAGTAATACAATATTGTATGAGGTTTTATAGTATAGACTGTAAGAATGAAAATATAGACATTTATATACTTTCACATGTAGATGTAGGCATGAGGAGAGAGGGCTCTAAATTAGATAGATTGGTTCCTTCTTACAAATTTTATGACTCTGGTCAATTAATCTTGATAAGTTTCAGTTTCCTCTGAGTGAAAGGGGAATTACCTCATAGGATCATGGATGTGGAATTTTTGGCAGAGTGAAGTACATGATGAAGGTTAATTTTTATTACATAATACATACAGTTGAGTTTAGCTTTGGAATTAAATGTTAAATTTCTCCTGTTCTAGAAACCTTAACCCAGACACATATTCCACTCCTTATGCCACCTCCCATGGTAAACACTTGAACACAAAAACCCCAACCCTCCAATCTGCTTGTCTGCTTGTAATTTCTCTCTTTCATTTCTCTCTTTTTCTTTTAGATAGAGTGCCTTTGCTTGTATGTCAGTCTGATACGTTCTCCTTTCCCTCCATATATTTGACTGGCCAATTCCTATTATGCTTCAAGATTCATTTTAGGTATAACTTCTACTTGGAAGCCTTAATGAGAATCATCTCTTCCTTTGCATAGGATGTGGTAGAATTTCTTTCTCCTGATATTCTAAAACTATAAAATTGAATTCCACTTATCTATTAATGTATTTATTTCCAAGTGATCTCTCAACTAGTTGAATGGAAGAAAAAATAAGTGTTAGCATATACTTACTTTTATAAGTATTTCCGTAAGATTCCATTATTCTTTTCTGAATGAAAGGTTGAAAGAATGAGTAAACTGGTAAAAGTCTATGTTTTTACCAATAAACAAATTTATTTTTAGTTTTTTATACATTAAAAATTTTATGTTCTTTTCTATATGATTTATCACAGTATACTGAGTATAATTCCCTGTGGTACACCTTAGGGCCTTGTTGTTTATCTATTCTAATTGTAATAGTCTGCATCTACCAACCAAAACTCCCCCAATCTTGGAAACCACAAGTGTGCTATGTATGAGTCTGTTTCTCTTTTATAGATAGTTTAGAGGATTTCACATATAAGTGATATCATATGGTATGTGTTTCTTTTTCTAACTTACTTCACTTGATGTGTCCAACATAGCAGGTGAGAAAGACCCGAAATGGGGGTGATCGCAAAATGAAAAGACAGACACATATAATTTGGCAAGCAGGGAGTCAGGGGGCCCTCCTGCTCTCCATGGCAGGAAGACAACATGGCTCATTTTTAGCCCACACTTTTATTGGCAGAAGTCACATGAGATCATTAAGAAATAGTTATACTAGGGAGTTTGATCAGTGCACCATAAGCAGGGAGTAAAGTTAAGGCTCTGCTGTTGATCAGGAATATATTGTTTTGTTTCCATGGAGATGGACACAGGGGCAGGCAGTGAAGCTGAGCAGAGAGCACTTCTCACCCCAAGAATGTCTGTTTTGCATGCTTACTAGCACAATCACAAGGGTGAGTTTGCCACACCCTTGAGTCATGGGGCAGGTTCTGGTCTCTGCTCCACCAGGCTGCAACATCACTTAGTATGATAATCTCAATTTGCATCCATGTTGTTGCAAATGAAATTATTTTGTCATTTTGTAGGGCAAAATTGTAGTCTGCTGTATATAGGTACCACATCTTATTTATCCATTCATCTGTCAATGGACATTTGTTTCCATGTCTTGGCGACTGTGAATTGTGCTTCTATGAATGTTCCTAACAATGGGATTGCTAGGCTATATGGTAATTTTATTTTTAGTTTTCTGTGGAACCTGCATAGTGTTTTCTATATTGGCTGTACCAACTACATTTCCACCAACAGGGTAGAAGGGCTCCCTTTTTCCATACCCTCGCCAGCATTTGGTATTTTTTAATGATGACCATTTTGACCATTGTAAGGCAGTACCACATTGTAGTTTTGATTTGCATTTCTCTAATAATTAGTGATGTTGAACATCTTTACATGTGCCTCTTGGCCATCTATATGTCCCTGTGGAGAAATAGATGTCTATTAAATCCTGCTCACTTTTGATTGGATTGATTTGTTGTTGTTGTTGGGTTATATGACCTATTTGTATATTTTGGAGATTAAGTCAAATGTTATTATATACCAAGAATATGTAATGTCTATAATTAATGAGCAAATAAGAAATCTACCAAAAGATAGTCACATAATTTTTAATTTAATAGGGGTTTGAATAAATGAACTGCTATTTTAAAAGACTACTGTCTTTTTAAGATAATCCCTTTGGTTTTATACTCTCTATCAGGGCATTTATTTGCACTAAAAAACAATGATTTAAGATTTATACCTAAAATGCAATGCCTATTTTTTAAATTCAATAAAATCCATGATAACATATAAAGCCTGAAAAAACCATAAATAGATACTATATTTTAAATCACTTTACAAATTAATCCATGGTGATCATATGAAAAAAACTTTGACAGTGTTTACTTTCTAGTTATTATCAGAAATAGATTGATACATAATGAAAAATAGAAAAATAACAAAGTATCATAAGAATGATTGATAATCATAAGAAACGCATCTGGAGGTAGATGATAATTAGGAACATTAAAAACAAAAATGAAAAGATAAACACACACACACACACACACACACATCCAAAAAGAAATCCACATGAGTGAAATGTATTGATAAATATATTGAAGGCATGAGGAGAAGTGGACAACAGAAGATGAGATTGTTGAGTGGCATCACCGGCTCGATGGACTTGAGTTTGAACAAGCTCTGGGAGCTGGTGATGGACAGGGAAGCCTGGCATGCTGCTGTCCCTGGGGTCACAAAGAGTCAGACACGACTGAGCAGCTGAACTGATGGAAGAAAAAAATTATAATGAAATCTGAAAAGTATCAGATTGAAAAAAAGTAAGTATTAATAAAGAAAGCATGGTAGAATCCCAAAGTGGGAACTCAGAGTTCTCACTGTAGAAGAGTTATATACAGCATTTCACACAATGATGATTTCAGATAGTATGTCTCAATTACTTCAGTTCTTAAATCTATTAGCTTTTAAATGAGGCAACTTTACCATTTGATCATAATTTAAGACCATGAAACTAAGATGACTTTTTGTTGTCAACTTAATGGGTTATTTATTAATGAGTTCTGCCCTTTTTGGGTGATGTTAACATTGTAGGTCTTGATCAACTGACAAGATAGTTCTGTATTTATACATTTTTAGATTAAAAACTTAGTTTGCTTATGGTTTTCTAAAAAACCCTGATTGAGAAAACAGGCATATATTTGTTGGTGTTATTAATAATTCACCTGTTTATTTATTTTCTAAGATCTTTTTAAACTGAACCAGTATGAACACTAATTAATCACTGCACCCCAAACACCATGATCCCTGCACGTAACCATTTCCTGCCTTGCCTCTTTGAATATAGCAAAATATTTGATAATCAACTTTAGAAAAATAATTATGAAAGCTTCTAAACCCTAATAACTTTCACTATATGTAATAAAAAGAAGATTGTTGCTGAGCCATGAAAGATGCCAGGATTCCTGGCCTCTGGAGGACAGGAATTCAATCAGGAGCCAGTGACGAGGCTTGATCACTTAGAGCTTTTGTGTAATAAAATTTTATTAAAGCATAAAAGAGATAGAGAGAGCTTCTGACATAGGCATCAGAAGGGGGCAGAAAGAGTGCCCTCCTACCAGTCTTTGGCAGGATATTATATAGCTACTAGCAGGCTGCTAATAAGAGAAAGGAAATGTCTCAAAACTCAGAGAGTGGCACCAGACCCCTCACCCACAACATACATTTTGAGATAATATTGGCACAGGGTGTGTTGTCCCAGGCCATAAAATAATTGATGTGATTATTTAAGAAAGGCAGGTTTCCGCAACAGGTATACACCAATACAATATTGTAAAGTAATTAACCTCCAATTAAAATAAGTAAATTTATATTAAAAAAAAAAAAAAGGTAGGTTTCCAAAGACATAGTCTCATTAACGTAGCTTATGAAAACATTTGCTTTAGTAAAACATACTGGTTTGTTAAGTGGTTCTGAGTCTTTGGCTGAACTGACTTGAAGACAGAGTCTAAGGTAAATACATAGTTTATCAACATAGCTTAAGGAAAACATTTCCATAAGAAAAGCACATTGGTTAGCTCAAGGTTTGCAAAAAGTTCAGGTGGGACCAGGTGTCATCTTGGCAACACAGACTTTTTTAAAAAACCTCCTTTTATATAATTTGTATAGAGAAGTGAAAAAAAAAAAAAAATCTGACACTTGTAGTTTGTTTCCTCCTGCCTCTTAAGAGAGAGACAAAAAATGTCTGACACTTGCAGCCTATTTCCTCCATTTGGAGAGCCCTGGCCTTCCTGCCTGTTACCCTCTCAATTAGTTCATTATATCAAGGATGGAACATCAGACTTCCATACCATGCTCGTCTCTGTCCTCAGGTGACTCAAGGAGCAATCAGCAATGTATTTGAAAAACATTTATTTCCTGGAGCCCTAGAATTTTTTTCAATGCTTAGTTCCAGGCAGACCCTACTAATTACATAGATAGCATATCAGTGAAAGTTAATGTGACGTCTCTAATTAGAATACAAGGTGCTGGATCATAACTGAATTTTATATCAAGAAATATTGACATCTGGGTATGAAACATTATTTGGCTAAAAAAATTAATATTGTGGGTTAAATAAAAATCAGGAAAATGATAGATCATTTCTCCAAGAGTAAGCAATGATGTAACTCCAATGAAGACTGAACAGGCAGCAAAATCTAAAGAACACATATTGTGTTACATAGCTGGAACAAGATGCCCCAGATCAGTGCAACTATCCTCTTAGGTATTAAATCATTTTATATGTGCAGAAACTTTTATGTTGAATACTATTGTCTCCTATCTTTAGAGGATGAGAAAATTGAGGCTTAGAGAGGGTAAGTAACTCACTCAAATTAAACTAGGTAATAAAAATGTAGCAACTGGGATTTGAACCAGATAATCTGCGTCAAGGCCAGTATCCCTAACCATTAGTTCTATACCTCCTGCCTCCTATACAAATCTGTTAGAGGAATCAAATAAGGGTGGGTGAAAGAAAGTGACTTTTAAAGCACCAGCATGTGTAAAGACTTAATAATGGACCCCAGAAATATGTGGAGTGATTGATGATTGGGCTTGCCAATAAGAACACTAGCAAGGAAATGTTGTGACCAATCTATTAGTAAGTGCTACAAGTATTTGAATAATTTCTTTCAATTGAGTATTATTTGAATTTTAACTTTGTATTATATTAGCCTCAATAAACTGAACAGAGGAGTTCATGCAAAATCCCAGTGACTTTATCATGTTTATAATTTACTACAAATATTCTGCTAGTTCCAGAAATTCCTTGAAGAAAGAAATTACCTTTACAACATGCTATGTCCTGCAAGGCTATCTCAGGGCTTTGAAGATAGAGTAGGTATTCTAGAAATATTTGTTAAATAAATATATGAGTTAATTATAATTCTATTTACATTAAGCTTTTATTCAAAGAAAATGTCAGCTTCATTTTGGGGGGACCTAGGTTTAGAATTATTTAGAGTCTCTGAGTCTGTGCCAGGGGCATTTTTATAAACAGAAGTCCCCTGAGGTTCCCTCATCCCCTACTTCCCACCAAGCTTATGTATACTTCTTCTGTATTAACTGCCATCACAATCCTGATGGTGGAGAAAGCAGGGCTTAACTCAAATGTTCTTTAACATCAGCATCTCTACTGAGTGGAAGGGAAATTGATTATGACAGTTGCCAGAATGCAAGAAAACAATTTAAAAGCTAAAAAATGGGCTAAATGACATATCTGATTTAAAAAAAATCAAATTCCATTTATTCAGTAACTTAAGAGCATTCCAAATGAACAGAACAGTGAGATAAAGAATGCAGAACTGCAAGGCTCCTTTTGAGAAAATACAAACTCATATATTTCTTTTTCCTTATGCTGAAAAATGTTCACAGCATCCCTTTATCTGAGTTTACAGTAACATAAAACTAAATGTTTTTCAATGAGAATTTAATTCCTGATAATGTATAAACAAAGGCAGAGTATTCATTTTTGGCAAGTTTGCCACTACTGGCTACCTTACAACTCATTCAATATCAATGCCAGTTGATTTGGAACCATCATTTTTAAAACTCCATTTACCTGAATGTGAGCTATTTAGTGGGGCAACAGGTGGTGAAACATTTACTAAAACAAGCTCAGCTCGAAACTGGAACACCAAAGGATACTATTATTATTACTAAATTATAAGCAGAATCGTAATGAAAGTAACTATTGAGATAAAGTCTGGTAAAATAAGCAAGCAAAATCTGTTTGTAAGTCAGCATATCCTAATGCCTAAGAGCAACTCCTGATACACTCCTGAAAAAGTTCTAGAGTGGAGGCTGTATCTTTCCTTAGTATTTTTACTGTTTTGTTCTAAAAATGAATGGCTACAGAGTTTAAAGTAGTACTGTATTTGAGATGTTGCTCTAAAATAAATCTCTCCTGACATGGATTTATAGGTTGGCCTGAAGTATATTTTAACCTCACGGTTTGGTTATTTTTATGCTATTTTAGATGTTTCTAAAAATCTTAAGTGTCAAACCACATAAATTTCATATGTCCCTTAAAGCCATAGACATTTTTCTCATTACTGATGATGAGTAAAAATCATTTTTGGAGGCAGCAGTGTATGGGTTTCACTATCTCATTTACCATAGATATAAGTTTGTTTCATTCCCGTTTTTTATAAGCAATGATGCAGCTGTGCAAGGCATTTGCCAATTGTTAGCTCTCTTTGTGTGTGTGTGTACAGGAACTGATTGTGATTTAACATTCCAACACTCAGGAAAACCATTCTCTTACCCACAAATCCCCACAGAAAACAGACACCAGATCTAATGACAGTATTCTCCAGGACTTTCCTACTTGCCCAACTATTTTCTGAGTCCATGGTAACAAAAAAAGAAGCTGGGACACAGACCTTCACTCTCCCTGCCCCATCCTCCAACATAGCCTATTATTCACATACTCAACACACTAAGAATGTGAAATCGACTCAGTGTTATTTCTCTAACTTCCCCTCCTTTTCACTCAAGGGAAAATTAACAAATGCAAATGAAAAGGAGTACACTTATTACAAAGTATCTCAAATATACTCCAGCTTCTTTTTTAAGTAAACTATAAGATGTATTATGCTTTAACAATGTTTTGCTTGGAGACTTCACAGTTTCACTGAAAGCTAACATGAGGAACAGGCAGAGTTGGGTAGAGAGGCCAAGAGCCACACTTAGCATCAGGGGCCAGAAAGAGGCCTCATGCATCAACACAGAGGCCAGAAATGCATCACAGAACTTTGGTTCCCACCAAGATGTGGAACTAGCCAGTCTGCAAACTACCCACTTCCCCCAAAATGCAGAGACAATACAAAAAAAGGAGTAGATAAACTCCAATAAATAAGATTTAAAATAAATTCTTTTTAAAGTCCTATTTTATTTACTTATATTTAATTAAAATAAATTTATTTTTTAAAATTAAAAAAACAAAACAAGCAAAAATACTTGACAAGTATTAAGGAGACTGAGGGCTATGATGAACTCGCCATTGTGGATATGAAGGAGGTATGGGAGGAAAAGTGGCTGTAGGTAGGGCAGGAAGTGGATGATGTGGCATTAAAGGGTTGGTTGGGGGAAGGTGAAGTCGCTCAGTCATGTCTGACTCTTTGTGAACCCATGGACTGTAGCCTACCAGGCTCTTCCATCCATGGGATTTTCCAAGCAATAGTACTGGAGTGGGTAGCCATTTCCTTCTCCAGGTGATCTTCCCGACCCAGGGATCAAACCTGGGTTTCCCGCATTGTAGACAGACGCTTTACCGTCTGAGCCACCAGGGTACCTTACTTCAAAAGAAACTAGATAACATATATTGTTTAAAACAGAATTGGAACAAAGGACCAAAAATTTAGAATATGTATCATAGATATTTAAAAGGAGATGAGGGATGATATTGGCCTTTAAGACAAGAAAAATAAATCATAAATGAAATAAATTGTAGTATAAAATATACTAATTGAAAATAAGAATGAACATGTTAATTGATATCAAGAATACACAGCATAAGTAGTAGGAGGGATCCACCTTGGGAGCAAAGAACAATTATTGAAAGACTAGATAGAAACTCCAGCTCAGAAGATACCAAAAAAGGATGGAGATATAAAAGATATATATAAAAAAAAGCTAACATATATGGAAGACAAAATTTAAACTTTCAGAATACACACTAGGCTCTGCACAAGAAAACAAAATCTAAAATGCTCATGAGAAAATAGATTAAAGAATAAAAAGCCAGTATTAAAGATAAAAAAAAAAAAAAAAAACTGAGTTTAAAATGTCAGACAGGAGAAAAATGACACATTTAAACATGTTTACACAAGTTCAGGCTCCCGTGGTAACTCAGCTGGTAAAGAATCTACCTGCAATTCAAAAGACCCCAGTTTAATTCCTGGATAGGGAAGATACACTGGAGAAGAAATAGGTTACCTACTCCAGTGTTCTTGGGCTTCTCTGGTGGCTCAGATGGTAAAGAATCCACCTGAAGTGTGGGAAACCTGGGTTCAATTCCTGGGTTGGGAAGATCCTCTGGAGGAGGGCATGGCAACCCACTCCAGTATTGATGCTTGTAGAATCAAACCCATGGACAGAGGAGCCTGGCAGGCTGCAATCCATGGAGTCACAAAGAGTCAGACATGAATGGATGACTAAGCATAGCACAGACAAGTTTGGACATATTATATAACATATTTAAAATATCAAAGAAAAAGAAAAACTTTCTAGAGGCTTCAAAAGAAAAAGCAGGCTACCTCTTGAACAGATAATCAGACAGGCATCAGAATTGTTCTTAGTGACTCAAGATGTAAGAAGAAATGGAGATCTTTTGAATTGAAGAGAAATAATTTTGAAACAAATTTTCTTTTTTTTTTTTGAAACAAATTTTCTATTATGTGTAGAATGGCAATAAAACTAGTTTCAATTATAAAATATCTTAAATCATTTGGACATGAAATGTCACATGAAATAAAATATTTTTAAGATGAAATATTAAGATATACAGGAAATGCTACTACAGGTTTGTGAATTAAGGTTACTCAATTATTTTGATGAAGTTTATTGATGCTTATAATAAAAGTAAGAGCAAAAAAATAAAAATTATATATATAATATATGAAATATAATTAAAGACTAAGAGCTTTTGGTGATTGGGAATGAGTGAGGGAGAGACATAAGACAGGACTAAACTACTTGAATTACAAAAAAGAAGATAGAGAAAATGATGTGTTTAATAAGGTAGTGGTAGTAAATAAACGTGAACAGGGAACTTCAATTAATAGCTACCACTTAAGAAATAAAAGCAAAATCACTAATCCTTACATACAACAAAGAAAATGAAATCCATCAAAAAGAAAGGAAAGTGGACATAGGTGAACAAAGAGATTAAAAATAAAATATTTAAATAAGATGTCAAATAAATAACTCTCTTATAGTAGAAAGTGTTAAATCACTCATTAAGATAAATATATTGGGATAAATATTTTAAAAGTAAAAATATATTTCAAAGAATGAGTCAAGCTTTAAATAAAGACAAGAGCAGGAAGATTAAACACAAAAAGACAAAAGACAAAAAGTCACAGTCCAGGTTCGATGCACGATACTGGATGCTTGGGGCTAGTGCACTGGGATGACCCAGAGGGATGGTATGGGGAGGGAGGAGGGTTCAGGATGGGGAACACAGGTATACCTGTGGCGGATTCATTATATTTGGCAAAACTAATACAATTATGTAAAGTTTAAAAATAAAATAAAATTAAAAAAAAAAAATCACAGTCCAGGAAGTCACAAAGAATTGGACACGACTGGTTTTGGAGAAGGCGATGGCACCCCACTCCAGTACTCTTGCCTGGAAAATCTCATGGACAGAGGAGCCTGGTAGGCTGCAGTCCATGGGGTCGCGAAGAGTCGGACATGACTTCACTGAGCGACTACCCTTTCTCTTTTCACTTTCATGCATTGTAGAAGGAAATGGCATCCCACTCCAGTGTTCTTGTCTGGAGAATCCCAGGGACAGGGGACCCTAGTGAGCTGCCGTCTATGGGGTGGCACAGAATCAGAAACGACTGAAGTGATTTAGCAGCAGTAGCAGCAGATGTTGGAGAAGACTCTTGAGAGTCCCTTAGACTACAAGGAGATCCAACCAGTCCATCCTAAAGGAGATCAGTCCTGGGTGTTCATTGGAAGGACTAATGCTGAAGCTGAAACTCCAATACTTTGGCCACCTCATGCGAAGATTTGACTCATTGGATAAGACCCTGATGCTGGGAGGGACTGGGGGCAGGAGGAGAAGGGGACGACAAAGGATGAGATGGCTGGATGGCATCACTGACTCGATGGACATGAGTTTGAGTAAATTCTGGGAGTTGGTGATGGACAGGGAGGCCTGGCATGCTGCGATTCATGGGGTCCCAAAGAGTCAGACACAACTGAGCTACTGAACTTAACTGAACTGAGCGACTAAACACACGCACATTACACTGACCATATATCAATCCTGGCTGTCTTCTGCCATGCCAGTCTCACCAGAAAAATACATGCAAAGGCATCCAATACGCACATATATTTCCAGTCCATGTGGGGAAGATTTCAGTTATTCTCAAGGAGAAAGAGTCTCATAGACTTGACACAAGTAGACAAGCCAGGACTGAAATGTTGGATTACAGATTCCTTATACTGAGGCTTCAAAGCCTTGCTTTATAAGCTTTGTGACTTTAGGTGAATTATTTACCCACTAAGCCTAAGTTCCTTCAGTTACAGGGCAAATTTAATTTTTTTTAGAAATAAACTTCCATAGCATTGTTTTGAAGGTTGAATGAAATAATATATATTAAGTCCAGTGCCCAATTCAAAGTAGTTGCCAAATAAATACAAACAAAAAGAAAATGTATATAATTATTACTTTGCAAGAGCTATTGTTAGAATTGACAGTGGTTTAAGCAGAAGACATCAGATAGTTGGTCTCTATTCTAACAAAATAACTTCTGGAAAAGCCTGGACATGTTCAGTTTCTTTCAAGTTGGCTTAGCAATTAATGAGGAAATATCCTGAATCTCTTCAGAAATGAGATTGCAAGTCTGAGTTATACTATTTGAGCTCTTTGTGGAGAAATGGTAAGGCTGAGTGTAGTGATCCAACGATCCTATTCCATCCACACATGGGAATACTGTTGATGGGAAAATCCACTGAACATGCAATTTGATATTGCAAGAAATTTCTCATGGTCATTGTCTCATAGTGCATGTACCCAGTAAAAAGAACAACGAATGCATCTCTTGAGAATCTGAAAGTTTGCATATCTCAGTAAAATAATATACTGCTGAATTCCAGTAGTGCTGAGAGAAACTGTGAGTTGTAAAGCAATATCTGCCATGTTGAAGAGATTACCATTGTTTCTCAATATGTGATCTGAGCATCAGTAGCATCAGCATTATATGGAGCTATTAGAAATGCAGAACGTTAGACCAGACCAGACCTACAGTTTTAGAATCTGTGTTTGACAAGATTAACAGATGATCCATATACACTTTAAAGTTTGAAAAATAACTGGAATATACTGAGTGCTGATAAATGATCGTAGGAAGCAGATGATCAAGGCTGTGGGAGTAATCCAAGTGAGCAATGATTGTGGTCTGAAATAGAGAAGTGATGGGAAGAGGGGATGGATCTGAAAGTATCTTGGACTTATACTTGATGGGCCCTAGTAACTTGTTAGGAGAAATATGAAATTAAAAATTATAATAATAAAAATATAATTAAAGTCAGTTTGTCTTGTAATATTTCATGGTTTTCTTCTCCCTTTCCTCCAAAAGGACAACTATAAAGTTCAGAGTAGAGTGAATTTTAAGGCCATATTCCAGAAAATAAAACTTTCACTGTGATAAGCAAGCAGGTGACAAGTTTAGCTTTCATGAAACATGATCATATTTCTTGTCTTTACTCTGTTTACTCTTTTTGAAACCATTTACTTTCATGTGCTTAGGAAAATAAAATGTGCCTGAAGTTTCCTATTCCTTAGAAGCTAGCTCTCTTTCATATTCATTGGAAGGACAGACTGATGCTGAAGCTCCAATGTATTATCCAACTGATGCAAACAGCAGACTAATTGGAAAAACCCTGATGCTAGGAAAGATTGAAGGCAAAAAGAGATGGAATGGCAGAGAATAAGATGGTTAGATAGCATCATCAAACTCAATGGACAGGAACTTGAGCAAATTCCAAGAGAAAATGAAGGACAGAGGAGCCTGGTGTGATGCAGTCCATGGGGTCTCAAAAGAGACCCAACTGAGCAACTGAACAACACCTCTACCTTAGAAAGGCCTAATGTGGGAATTATAACTACTTTACTCTAGCCACTAGAACGAACAACTTTGCCCCATCCCATTGCATTTATCCTCACTTGCCTCCTCTTATGACAGAGATGGCAAAATATCAAAGATTGAGATGATGATGTAGGACTAGGTGGAAAAAACAATGTCATCACTTAATTCTGCACGTGCCTCCAGACAGTAAAATATGAATATTTCTAGACAAAATGACTTTTCAGGTGCCAAGGAATTCACAAAAGGATTTGTTTCAGAATGCTCCATTAATAATACCTGATTTTTTTTTCACTCAGATCATCTCCTCTATGCATCTCCCTCTATAATCTGTGTAGAGGGGCTTCCACTTCTGGCCTTGACTGAATACTGGGACTAGACCAGCTCTCCCACTGTAAAAAAAAAAAATAATACTTACATGACATAGGGAACAAGAGCTTTCAGACACTGGACAACAGGAAGAGCTCACTGTAAGCTGTGAGTGGGAAAAAAAAAAAAAAAAACAGATAAGCACTATGACCATGAAATAGGTATTATGTGTGGAAGCATTTCCCATTCTAGGAGCAAGGGGAGAGAATCCAAGAAGAACACAGTAGTTTCATAATCAGATGTCATACTTTGTCATGTTTGTTAGAAAAAAGACTGAATGCTTTCCCCCTAAGATCTGGATTTAGGTTAGAATGTTCTCCTTTATGACTTCAATTCAGTATTACCTGGGGATCCCAGGCCCCTGGGGATCCTAGCAATCATACATACAGATTGGAAAGGAGAAGTAAAGCCATTTTTATTTGCCAACAATAATAATAAATGATAACAACAATAATTTATGTAAAAATGCTAAAGAGACTACAAAAATTTTGCTGAAATTATAAGTAAATTTAGCATGATCACAGGATATGAGGTCAATATAAAACATCAATTATATTTCAATATGCCACTTACAAACTATTGGAGTTTCGCATCAAATATGCAATTAAAACAGTATTAAAAGTCATGATTACCTAGGTATATATTTCACAAATTGTCACACTAAAAGCTATGAAACATTGCTGAGGAAAGTTAAAGAAAATAAATGGAGAAAAGTATCATACATGGAAAAACGAGCTCTCATGCATTGCTTTTGACATGCAAGATAGTACAACCACTTTGGGAAACAGTTTAATCAATTCTAAAAGAAATTGCTATATACTTTTCATATGTAGCAAACATATATCTTTCACTCAGATTTCCCTCCAAGAAAGGACACGTTACTGGGTTGTAAGGAGCATATTTAGCTATTTTTAGTACTTAGCTCTGTAATAGCCTGCCTTAGCATTTAGTCTGAGATCATGCTATTTTCAATTTGACCTGCAACTGGCGACTAAGCAGGGAGGTAACAAAAGGGCCTAGCCATTTCTGTACAATGTGAGATTTCCTTCATTTGTGATCTTTAATCCTGAACTCCCTATTGGGCTTTCAGAGACATTTTCTGGTGTGTATTGTTGTCTGAAATATTTCACTACCAAATCCTGCTCATACCCACCCCCCTTCCCCATCACAGGTATGGACAGGTGAATAAGACACATGGCCCACCTGGCACAGTGCTCTTACCAAGCACCTGGTCTCATGGGCTGCTTGGACCTGGGAAGGGCATGATACACACAGCCCATCCAGGTCTGTGCCCTTACGGAGCACCCAAGAACCTGAGTGGCTTAGACCTGGAAAGTACACAAAATGCAGGGTCCACTTGGGACAGTGCCCTTGCAGAACACCCTGGAGAATGAGCAGTGTAGACCCGGGAAGCACATGCCACCTTAGGCCTAGACCAAACCCAGTGTGGTCCATCCACTGCGAGCACTCCCCACATATGCCAGTAGTATTTGTTTGCAGTGTCCCTCCCCACCAACAAGACAACTAAACAAGTGAGCCTAAATAAGTGGCCACCTTTGCCCTTCTTGTGTCAGGGTGGAAATTAGACACTGAAGAGACTTGCAAACAGAGGAAGCCAAAATAAACAAAGAAGGGGGAACTGCTCTGAAAGTAACAGGTATAACAAATTAAAATCCTGCATTTAATACTGGAGACACTTGAGGGGCACCTATAGACCTTGAGAACAAGTACAGTCAGAACAAGGGATTTTCTGACATTGAAATGACCCCTCACTGCCCACAACAGCTGCAGAGAAAGTCCTAGATATATTTTTACTATTACTTTTTAATTAAAAAAAAATGATTCTTTATTACTTCTTTAACTTTCATTTTTATATTCTACTATTACCATTCCAAAAAAAAACTTTTTAAAAACAAAAACAAATTCCATTTTTAATTATTATGATTGATTATGCTTTGTATTCTTTATATTGTGTTTTTGAAAATCTAACCTCTATTCCAGTGCAAAGAAATCCTCTATTCTGATGTGAAGAACTGACTCTTTGGAAAAGACCCTGATGCTGGGAAAGATTGAAGGCAGGAGGAGATGGGGATGACTGAGGATGAGATGGTTGGATAGCATCACTAAATTGATCAGGAGGTGGTGATGGACAGGGAAGCATGACATGCTATAGTCCATAGGGTCATAAAGAATCAGGCATGACTGAGCAATTGAACTGAACTGAATTTTTATTTCAGGTTTATAACCTGTGCTTTTTGATATTTGCTATCAATTTTGTACCTCTAAGAATCTAATCCCAGATTCATTTTCACTTAAGGATTTGATTACTGGCTTGATTGCTCTCTCCCCTTTTGACTTTCCCTTTTCTCCTCTCCTTGTGGCTCAGCTGGTAGAGAATTTGCCTGCAATGTGGGAGACCTGGGATTGATCCTTGGGTTGGGAAGATCCCCTGGAGAAGGGAAAGGCTACCCATTCCAGTATTATGGCCTGGAGAATTCCATGAACTACATAGTCCATGGGGTCGCAAAGAATCAAACATGACTGAGTGATTTTTGCTTTCACTTTACTTTTCTCCTCCAGGTCACCTCTATCCCCGTCCTCCCTCTTCACTTCTCTATATAAGTGTAAGAGAAGGACTGAAATCCAGAGGCAGGAGGCTTAACACCAAAACTTGAGAGCATCAGAGAACTCCTGACTCCAGGGAACATTAATAGACAAGAGCTCACCCAAAAGTCATTGAAACCAACTCCACCCACGAGCCAACAAGTTCCAGAGCAAGACATACCATGATACTTCTCCAGCAAAACAGGAACACAACCTTGAATATTAAAAGATGGACTTCCTAAAGCCATGTTAAACCCATAGACACCCCAATACCCACTACTACACACTTTATTGCACTCCAGAGAGAAGAGATCCAGTTCCACCCACTAGAACACAGATACAAGTTCCACCACAAGCCATTAGTCCAACACCAACCACAGACACCAGACTCCACAATTAAGGGAAACCATGACCTTTCAGCCTGGTCATGAATGAAAGAAATGAAGCAGAAAGGAAAAAAAGAAAAAGAATTAAAGGAAATGAAAACAACCTCAGAGACCTCTGGGACAATGTTAAATGCCCCAACATTCAAATCATAGGTGTCCTGGAAGAAGAAGACAAAAAAAAAAAAAAAGGGGGGGG
>NW_011495038.1:3165803-3188238 GCF_000754665.1 Bison bison bison | reverse complement strand
TTCAGCACCACCAAATCAGCTCTTCAACAAATGCTAAAGGATCTTCCCTAGACAGGAAACACTGTAAAGGTTTATAAAAATGAACCCAAAGCAACAAAGTAATGGTAACAGGATCATATTAACAATAATCACTTGAAATGTAAGTGAGTTAAGTACTCTGATCAAAAGACAAAGACTGGCTTAATGGATAAAAAAACAACACCCTTATATATGCTGTCTACAAGAGACCCACCTCAAACTTAGGGACACATACAACTGAAAGTAAATGGCTGGAAAAAGATATTTCACGCAAATGGTGCCCAAAAGAAAGCAGAAGTAGTAATGCAATACTCATATCAAATAAAATAGACTTTGAAATGAAAGACCATGATAAGAGACAAAGGGCACTACATAATGATCAAAGGATCAATCCAAGAAAAAGACATAACAGTTATAACTATATATGCACCCAACATAGGAGCATCTCAATATGTAAGGCAAATGCTAACATGTATGAAAGGGAAAATTAGCAGTAACACAATAATAGTGGGGGGCTTTAATACCCCACTCACACCTATGGATAGATCAACCAAACAGAAAATTAGCAGGGAAACATAAGCTGTAAATGATATAATGGACCAGTTAGACCTAATTGATATCTACAGGGCATTTCACCCAAAACAACGGAATTCACCATTTTCTTAAGTGCACACGGAACATTCTCCAGGATAGATCACATCCTGGGTCATAAATCTAGCCTTGGTAAATTCCACAAAATTACAATAATTTCAAGCATCTTTTCTGATCACAGTGCAGTAAGATTAGATGTCAACTACAAGAAAAAAAAATAAATAAAAACTATTTAAAATACAAACATATGGAAGCTAAACAGCACACTTCTGAATAACCAACAGATCATGAAAGAAATCAAAAAGGAAATCAAAATACGCATAGAAGTGAATGAAAATAAAAACATGACAACACAAATCCTATGGGATTCAGTAAAAGCAGTGCTAAGATGGAGATTAATAGCAATTTAAGCCTACTTCCAGAAACATCACAAATAACCTAAATTTACATCTAAAGCAAGAAGAAAAAGAAGAAAAGAAGAACCACAACGTTAGTGGAAAAGTTAGTAGAAGGAACAACAAAAACAATAGCAATATAATATATATATATAGATATATATATAAATCAGAGCACAAATAAATGAAAAAGAAGCAAAGGAGGCTACAACAAAAGTCAACAAAACTAAAAGCTGGTTCTTTGAGAAAATAAATAAAATAGATCACCATCAAGGAAAAATGGAGAAGAATCAAGTCAATAAAATTAGAAAAGAAAATGGAGAAATCACAACAGACAACAGAGAAATATAAAAGATCCTAAGAGACTACTATGAGCAATTAAATGCCAACAAAATGGGCAACTTGGAAGAAATGGACAAATTCTTAGAAAAATATAACCTTACAAAACTGAACCAGGAATAAATAGAAAATCTTAACAGACCCCTCACAAGCACAGAAATCAAAGCTGTAATCAAAAATCTTCCAAGAAAAAAAGCCCAGGACCAGATGGCTTCACTGGTGAATTCTACCAAAAATTTAGAGAAGAGCTAACACCTATTCTACTCAAACTCTTCCAGAAAATTGCAGCTGAAGGTAAACTCCCAAACTCATTCTATGAAGCCACCATCATTCTAATAGCAAAACCAGACAAAGATGCCACAGAAAAAGAAAACTACAGGCCAATATCACTGATGAACATAGACACAAAAATCCTCAAAAAATTCTAGCAAACAGAATCTAACAACATATTAAGAAGATCATACATCATGACCAAGTGGGCTTTATCCCAGGGATAAAAGGATTCTTCAATATTTGCAAATCAATGTGATACACCACATTAACAAATTGAAAAATAAAAACCATATGACAATCTCAATATATGCAGAGAAAGCCTTTGACAAAATTCAATACTCATTTATAATAAAAATTCTACAAAAAGCAAGCATAGAAGGAACATACCTCAATGTGATAAAAGCCATATATGGCAAAACACAGCAAGAATTATCCTCAGTGGTTAAATATAGAAAACATTCTGAGATAGTCAATTCCTAGGTAGGTTGATAAGAAGTCCAGGTTCCCTGAAGAGTAGAAAGGGGTCTGGGGCTCTCAAGGAGGAGGAAAGGACAAATGTTTTGTTTTTTTTGTTGTTGTTGTTGTTTTTTCCTCTACATTCCTTAGTCACATAAAACTTTTTTTTTTTTTCTTTAAGCCTCAAACTGATGATTACACAACAAACAATTCAGTTTAAACTCTATACTAGGGATTATATAACAGCAATGTATCCTACTTGAAGACAGTTTCTCCTTCCTGAAAATCTTCTGACTAATCTTGATATTTTAGAATCTATATACTGGAGTAGATCTGGTAGGATCTTTCTATTATTAAGTTCTAACCCTGTTATCATAAAATGCAAATTGTGAGAGTGGGTCTAGTAAGGTCTTTACAACCTTAAGACATTCTTTTGATTTATTGTAATAATTAATTAAAAAGTATATAACTCCCTTACTAACTCTAGTAAGGGGGGGCATTATCCATCCCCCTTCTGATGCCTATATTAAAAGTTTACTCTGTCCCTTTTCTTACTTTAATAAAACTCTGCCACACAAAAGCTCTTTAGTGATCAAGGCTGGTCCCTGGTCCTGAGGCTAAATCTTTTTCAGAGATCATGAATTCGACATCTTTCACCATAAGCTATTAATTTCCTATAAAATCAGAAACAAGATTAGGGTGCCCACTCCCACCACTACTATTCAACATAGTTTTGAAAGTCCTAGCTAAACAATAAAGAGAAGAAAAATAAGTAAAAGGAATCCAGATTGGAAAAACAGAAGGAAAATTCTCACTGTTTGCAGATGACATGATTCTCTACATAGAAAACCCTAAAGACACCACCAGAAAATTACTAGACCTAATCAGTGAAAATAGTAAAGTTGCAGGATATAAAATTAATACACAGGAATTATTTGTGTTCCTATACACTAACAATGAAAAATCAGAAAGAGAAATTAAGGAAACAACCCCATTCACTATTGCAATGAAAAAAATAAAACACTTAAGAATAAATTTACCTAAAGAAACAAAAGACCTATCTGTAGAAAACTATAAAACACTGATGAAAGAAATCAAAGATGACAAAAAGAGATGGAGAAATATACCATGCTCGTGGATTGGAAGAATCAATATAGTGACAATCAGTATACTACCCATAGCAGTCTATAGATTCAGCACAATCCCCATCAAGTTGTATTTTTCACAGAACTAGAACAAATAATTTCACAGTTTGTATGGAAACACACACAAAAAAACCTCGAATAGCCAAAGCAATCTTGAGAAAGAAGAATGGAACTGGAGGAATCAACCTGCCTGACTTCAAACTATGTAGCAAAGCTACAGTCATCAAGACAGTATGTACTGACACAAAGACAGAAATATAGATCAATGGAACAAAATAGAAAGCCCAGAGATAAATCCACACACCTCCTTTGTCAAAGACACCTTATCTTTGACAAAGGAGGCAAACATATACAATGGAGAAAAGACAATCACTTAAACAAGGTGTCAACCACCACTTTTGTGCTCGGAAAACTGGTCAACCAACTGTAAAAGAGTGAACTTAGAACTCTTTAACACCACACACAAAAATACACTCAAAATGGATTAAAGATCTAATTGTAAGACCAGAAACTATAAAACTCTCAGATGAAAACATAGGCAGAACACTCTCTGACATAAATCACACCAAGATCTTCTATGATTCACCTCCCAGAGTAATGGAAATAAAAACCAAAATAAACAAATGGGACTTAATTGAACATAAATCTTTTGCACAGCGAAGGAAACTATAAGAAAAATGGAAATACAGCCTTCAGAATGGGAGAAAATAATAGCAAATGAAGCAACTGACAAAGAATTAATCTAAAAATATACAAGAAGCTCATGCAGTTCAATACCAGAAAAATTAATAACCCAATAAAAAAATGGGCCAAAGAACTAAACAGATGTTTCTCCACAGAAGACATACAGATGGTTAACAAATGTATGAAAAGATGCTCAACATCATTCATTATCAGAGAAATGCACATCAAAACCACAATGAGCTACCATTTCATACCGGTCTGAATGACTGCTGTCAAAATGTCTACAGACAATAAATCCTGGAGAAGATATGGAGAAAAAGGAACTGTCTTACTCTATTGGTGGGAATGTAATCTAGTACAGCCACCATGGAGAACAGTGTGGAGATTCTTTAAAAATCTTAAACTTTCTTTAAAAAGTTCTGGAAACAGAACTGCCATATGACTCATCAAACCCACAGCTAGGCATATACACCAAAGAAACCAGAATTGAAAGAGACATATACCACAATGTTCATTGCAGTAAGGTTTACAATAGCTAGGACATGGAGCAACCTAGATGTCCATCAGCAGATGAATGGATAAGGAATCTGTGGTACATATACACAATGGAATATTACTCAGCTATAAAAAGAATGCATTTGAGTCAGTTCTAATGAGGAGGATGAAATTGGAGCCTACTCTACAGAGTGAAGTAAGCCAGAAAGAGAAACACCAATACAATATATCAATGCATATGTATGGATTTTAGAAACATGGAAGCAATGACCCTGTATGCAAGACATCAAAAAAGACACAGATATAAAGAACAGACTTTTGGACAAAGTGGGAGAAGGCAAAGGTCAGAAGATATGAGAGAATAGCATTGAAAGATATATATTACTATATGTAAAATAGATGACCAGTGCAAGTTTGATGCATAAAGCTGGGCACTCAAAACTGGTACTCTCGGACAACCCAGAGGGATGGAGTGGAGAGGAGGTAGGACGTAGTTCAGGATGGTGGGACATATCTATACCCATGGCTGTTTCAAGTTGATGTATGGCAGAAGTCACCACATATTGTAAAGTAATTAGCCTCTAATTAAAATAAATACATTAATTTTTTAAAAAGACTTCAACCCTGGTAGTAGGTGGTGGAGACAGCTTCTAGCACAGTATGACAGTCCTGTTGATAAAATTTTCATCTGTTTTGAGTTGGTATGATGTTTGTGAAAGAGAATGTCTGTGTGCACATGATGATACATACAAGGGTGATGAAATTGCATATTTATTACTAAGTTGCATTGCTGCCTTATAGGCAGGTAATTGAAAACTTAGGACAAGTAACAAGTAATTGATAACTGAATATGAAAGTCATACAGTTTCTTTAGTAGTTTACAAAGAAGCTTTCATTTTTATGCTGTGAATGAGCATGAAGATAGTTGAATACTCAGCCTCGGCAAATGTGTTATTCCAAAATCATGGCCCTAATTTGGAAAACTGGGAATCCTGCTACATGGGATGGGAATATTTTGGCGGATGACCCCAACATGTTTATTTCTCAGATTTCTCTAAGCATTCTGGGCTTATAGATGTGGTATATCCATGCCTATTAAAGCTAGTACCCAACCTGTACAGAAAAGTAATGCATAATTATTTTACTCAAAAAGCAAAGGTGACCACCCCAAAAGCTGTCTCCACCTCCTCTCATGTTTGCCACCCCTGTAACTCTACAACCCAGGTTAAGTCACAGTGTAATCCATCTAGGGGCAAATGGTGCCAGATAAAGAGAAAAAAAGGACTTTACATCAAAGAAGCTGTCTATCTCAGAGACTCCAACCTATGATATCGCATGATGGAGTAATTCCCATGTGTTTACCAAAGAAGATTAATGACTGAATTGTCTGAGAAGAAAACATTAATATGTGGTTATATGTACTTGTGTGCATGCTCAGTCACTTCAGTCATGTCTGACTGTTTGCAATCCCATGGACTGTAGCCACCAGTCTCCTCTATCCATGATATTTTCCCAGCAAGAGTAATGGAGTGGGTTGCCATGCCCTCCTCAGGGGATCTTTCCAAACCAGGGATTGAACACACCTCTCCTGTACCTCCTGCATTACAGGTGGATTCTTTACCTGCTGAGCCACTGGGGAAGTACAATTACATGTACAAGAAATTCATTTTTCGGAACACATGCAAAAATTAAAGGGGGAATTTTGTGATAGAGTCTTCAGAGCACATTACAGGCCTGACCACTGTGAAAACATAGGATGAAGGAAGGATTAAATAGGAATCATCTCACACTGCAGTTTTGAGACTCTCTACCTGACTGATGGGACACAGCAAGGAAATATGGCCTGTTAGAGGAGTCCTGCACTGGGCAAAAATGGCTCAAATCAGGATTTAGTCATTGGCTAGAAACAGCCTGGGGCAAGCATGATACTGATGGCACTGCCATCTCAGCAGATTCAAAGATGTGACCGCCGGAGACTGTCAGTCAACTGTGCTGCCTGGAGCGAGCTACCTTAAAAAGATATCTGAGCAGTTCAACTGCATGGCCATAAAAATCACATATGACTACACAAAGAAATGTACACAAAAGTTCATAGAATCTTTATTCATAATAGTCCAGGTCAGCAAACAACCCAAATGTCCATCAATAGCTAAGCATATGGCATATCCTTACAATGAAATGTTACTCAGAAAAAATGTGACAAGCTACTTATGTGCAACAACATGGAAGAATCTTAAAACTTGTGTGCTGAGTACATGAAGCCAGAGAGCAGATGTTGAGTCAAACAATTCTATTTACATGAAGTTCTAGAGCAAACAACACCCATGTATATCAATAGAAATTTGATCAGTGGTTACCTGGAGCAGGGATTGCAAGGTACTTGATTATGAAAGGTCAGGAGAGAACTTTTGGTGGTGATGAGTATCACAATTGAAACCATGAATTCATATTTGGTACATTTATCAAATTGTACTCTGAAAATGGTGATATATTATTTTTTGTAAATTACATATCTATAAAGTTGCTTTTAAAAAAATAAATGACCACTCAAATAATCCTATTTTAGGAATACTTCTTATTTTTCTATATCAATTAACTAATAAAATTGAATACAATTTAATAAATAAACAGGAGGGACTGTGAGGTCATATTTCCCATATGAAACACTTAAAAAAAAAAGCTTTAATGTATGTATCATTATTCTTATCTTGCAAAGGAAGCAGCAGAGGCTCAACAATATTAGTTAACTCATTTGAAACCATACAATTCCTGCAGGAAGAAGCAAATCCATGTGATGCCAAATTCTATACTTTTCACTCTGCTTTGTTGCTTCATATTTTGATAACATAATAAAAAACTAAGAAACCCTACCCATCATCAATTTACATACTGAAATTGAATATGATTCAAAAAGGAAATTAAATCTGATAATATCCTAATATAATTATTTTGTTTCTCAATCTTAAAATTTAAATGATCCACTATAAATATTAATAATAATGCTCTACCATACATTGATAGAACTCTATAATCTGCTGAGTTGTTCATTAAAAAATGGATAACATAGATTTTCTGAAATTATGTTTAATCAGCTATTTCCAAGATTCTTTACTACACTAAAGAGAGTAGAAAGTTAATAAAATAAAATGGAGTTTTAAGGGAGATATGAAAATAGTTAAAGTTACTGATTTAGAAAGACAATTGTGGATTAAAATGCTCAACAGAAGGTTAGAAATAACTGCCTTTGTATATACATGTCAAGAAGGCAAGGAACCAGAAGATAAATGATACTAAGAGGAAAATTCAGATCAATAAATCTAGAATTAAAAAAAAAATTAAGAAGCCAATTTAAAAAAGGATTTCAAAGTAAATAGGAATCAAATGATTTATACAAACTAGGTTAATGTATATGTATTTGTTCTTAATTCCGGTGAAGAAGAAAGCTAGAAACAGCACAAATAGAGTTCACATATAAAATAAAATATGCAAACAAAAGGACAGAAAGAGAATCCTGTTTAAGTACAAAGAGCTTTAGTAAATAAGGGTGCCAAAATGTTAATTTTCACTTGCTCTTTGAGCCCAGGTGTTCCAAGTCCAAGCTCATACTGCCACATGACAGGTCAGTAGCTGGAGAGACAAGGTGTTGGGGCAAAAAATAGTGACTTTATTCAGAAAGCCAGGAGATCAAGTGCTCAAAAAACCATTTTACCCAATTAGAATTCAGGTTTCTTTTATACTAAAAGGGAATAGAGGTGTGTCTGATTGTTGCAGAAATTTTGATGCAGGAATCCTTTTTCAGCTGTCCATGTAAGTCTTTATTCAGCTGTTCATGGAGAAGGAAATGGCAACCCACTCAGGTATTCTTGCCTGGAGAATCCCATTGACAGAGGAGCCTGGCAGGCTACAGTCCATGGAGTCGCAAAAAGTCAAGTTTTTCATGTAAGTCTGGTACCAATATTCCTATAACCCTCCAATAAATCCATGGTTATTTTCTTTTCTGAAACTTTTTATTGCTGTATGAATGGAAAAGTACTATACTTTTAAGTCAGAGCCTTGAGAATGGACTATCATATATATTTCAGGCTACAGGCAACATTCTTTTGCAAAAGTGCAAAGCTAATATGACTAAACACAGGCAACAGAGCTTAAAGGCTACAGTAAAGGAAGAGATCGAATACGGAGTCAGGTTTGCTCTTCTCTGTTACACAAGTACTTCTTTATTTCAGTTATAATGACATTAAATGGCCAAGCCTCTATTACTAACTAGAAATTGTGGGTTCCTTGTTTTGTATGGAATTTTAAGCTAATCTAAGAATTTTCATTACAGTGAGGCTGATACTGATTTTGCACTTAATTACTTCTATATTTGAGTTTCCCAGGTGACTCAGTGGTAAAGAACCTGACTCCCAGTGCACGAGGTATGAGTTTGATTCCTAGGTTGGGAAGATCCTCTGGAGAAGGAAATGGATACCCACTCCAGTACTCTTGCCTGGAAAATCCCACGGACAGAGGAGCCTGGTGGGCTACAGTCCATTGGGGTCGCAAATAGTCAGACACAACTAGGCAACTGGAACAGGCACAAGCTTCTCTGTATATATGCTATGGTCTGAATGTGCATGGCTCAATTCACATGTTGAAACCTGATCTCCAGTATGATGGCATTTGAAGGAGAGGCCCTTGGGGGTGATTAAGTAATGAGGATGAGGCCTTCATAAAAGAGACTTTAGAGAGATCTCTCACACCTGCTGCTATGTGAAGTTATAGCAAAAGATTGGTGGCTACGAGCCAGGAGGTAGGCCCTCAGCAGACACTGAACATACATGCATCTTGACCTTAGATGTTACAGCCTCCGGAATTGTGAGAAATAAATTTCTGTTGCTTATAAATCATGCAGCCTATAATATTTTGTTATAACAGCTTGAAGAGATTGAAACAATGTATTTCTTGACATGGGACATTCTATAATTTTAAAAATAAGTAGCAATTTATTATATTTTCTTCAGTTCAGCTCAGTTTAGACGCTCAGTCGTGTCCAACTGTTTGCAACCCCATGAATCGCAGCACGCCAGGCCTCCCTGTCCAACACCAACACCCGGAGTTCACTCAAACTCACATCCATCGAGTCGGCAATGCCACCCAGCCATCTTATCCTCTGTCGTCCCCTTCTCCTCCTGCCCCCAATCCCTCCCAGCATTAGAGTCTTTTCCAATGAGTCAACTCTTCACATGAGGTGGCCAAAGTACTGGAGTTTCAGCTTTAGCATCATTCCTTCCAAAGAAATCTCAGGGCTGATCTCCTTCAGAATGGACTGGTTGGATCTCCTTGCAGTCCAAGGGACTCTCAAGAGTCTTCTCCAACACCACAGCTCAAAAGCATCAATTCTTCGGCACTCAGCCTTCTTCACAGTCCAACTTTCACATTCATAGATGACCACTGGAAAAACCATAGCCTTGACTAGACGGACCTTTGTTGGCAAAGTAATGTCTCTGCTTTTGAATATGCTATCTAGGTTGGTCATAACTTTCCTTCCAAGGAGTAAGCGTAGATAACCCCTATTTAATTGATCTCTTTTCTTGTCCTCAAAAATGATTTATTTAGTGTATGTTGAAGTGATATTTACTTTTGTTGTCTTCTAATGACACATATTTGATAAATATACTCTTACTGATATGGAAAAATATCTCAAATGACACGATCGCTTCACTGTTAAAGAAAATACTATAGCAATTATAACAGATGTTCCTTGACACCTGAAGAAAAGAAAATCCTTTTGCTTTCCCCCATCCCTTGCTATTATTATTGTTCAGTTTCTAAAATACGCTTCAGACATTTTTTTTTTTTTAGTTATGAAACCTCATGGAAATACTTTTGTCTAACTGCTTGTTTCCATCCTCCAGCACCTTTTCAGTTCATCCTGGGAAGTTTGACCTCTCCTTTAACAAAACAAGTACTGTAAAGTCAGAGACTCATGCTTGAATATTGAGTTAATTTTTTAATTATTTCTCTGGTATGAGAGTTCTGTACTTTGATTTGTGATCACAACCTTCAAAATTTTAATTCCATCTGATTTTATATATATATATATATATGCTTATATTATTCAACTTTCTTATCAGTGACCTTGCTGGGAGAGAAGTATTGGAGATGAAGTAAGTGTCAGGTATTTCTGAATTTCATGGCCCAGTGCTATGAAAAAAAGGACTTTTTAATTCAGCATCATCATTATTTTCAACTTTTAGCATCCTCAATGAAGTACTAAATGATAGAACTAAAGTCAAAGGAGGGTTTCCCTGATGGCTCAGATGGTAAAGAATCTGATTGTAATGTGGGGAACCTGGGTTCCATCCCTGAGTCAGGAAGAACCCCTGGAGAAGGGCATGGCAACTCACTCCACTACTCTTGCCAAGAGAATCCCATGGACAAAGGAGCCTAAAAAGGCTGCAGTCCCTGGGGTCACATGCAGCTGGACATGACTAAAGCAGCTAAGCAGCAGCAGCAGCAATGCCAAAAGAAGACATGACAGAATCAGGGTTTTTAATATAGAGAAGAAGTAACATCCTCAATTGTTTATAAGAAAGACCTTACAAGAGTTTATTCAGCCTAAATTTTGACCCAGGAGCCAAAACAAAATAGATATCAGAATACCTAAATGAGTATAAATCAGAAATCCCAACATAGGCAAAATTTCCATAAGTTGGAAGAGACTAGAACTTTTTCTTTAATTCTTAAATTTCTTCTCAATCCTAAGAATGTAAAAGATTTGAAAGATCAGAGCAAGGAATAATTTATAAAGAGATTTTTTTTGGACAAAGAAGTTTTATAGTTAGAGATCCACACTATTATTCCAGTCAACCTCACTGCAACTTGGGAGAAAAAATGTTATCTTCTAACTTTAGTCATTAATGAAGCTCAAGGTAGATTCCTAGAGACCAATTATTTAACCAATAGTTGGGATACACAGAGGATTGGTGTGTGCCTCACAAAAGTTGTGGAGCTAATGCTTGAACAGATTATGATTCTCAGAAAGTACAACAGAGAAAGGTAGACAGGAGATTTCAGCAATGTGATAGGCTTACTCTTCCTGGGTTCATTGGGGTAAAGGATGCCTCAGTGTCCCATGGCAACATGAGAGTCAGTGTGAGATCATGAAGGAGGTTGTCTGAATAGTCTGTCAGTTTCAGCCCAAGGACTCTGGGATTTTATCATTGGTTGCCCATATGTGGAGGTAGGCATCAGGCAACCACTCAGGATAGAAATGTATCACTCTGGCCTAATTAACTTGCTCTGGAGGTGAGATTTCATCAGGAAATTTCCTTAGAGCCCAAAGAACATCAAATTAGGTTACAGAGTTACCAGTTCAAATAAAAACGCTGCAATGCCTGAGCTCTCCTCTCTCTCCCCTGTTTTAACACGGACCAGGTTTAAAATAATACTTATAAATAATGGAAGTAAGAGTTTGGGAATCAATCACTAGCCTCAGTTTAGGCTTATAGGCTGGGGAAAGATTCAGTGATAAATCAAGTTGAGATTTAGACTACATACTATAATTTTATAATATACGGATTCATGTTGATGTATGGCAAAACCAATACAATATTGTAAATAATTAGCCTCCAATTAAAATAAATTTATATTAAAAAAATAACCCCCCCAAAATAAAACATATATATGATACATAATTTTTTTGTAAATCTGTTAAAGATATATTTGTAACTTAAAGTAGGTCTTTCTGTTTCCTAATATAAACATCAAAGAGTCTGGCAAAGGACACTGAATACCCCACTGAATTAAATTTAAAGGAATAGTAGAATAAACAGATACAGTTGCATTTTTGTTACAAGACTTACAGCCTGGTTATTTAACAAACCAGTTATACTTATGTACTAGCAAACATAGAAAGCATTATTTCATTTTTGTTTCACACTAGTCCTATGTGGCAAATATTATAATTCACATTTTACAAAGGAAAAACTAAAATCAAACGTAATAATCTGGTTGTCTTAGGACACTAAATAGTTGAACTGGAATCAGAGGTCAGGTAAATTTTAACATAAACTCTGTACTTTGTCCTATAGAGAATAGTAACTTTCTAACAACTCCAACCTGCCTCTCGAGAAATCTGTATGCAGGTCAAGAAGTGACAGTTAGAACCGTACATGGAACAACAAACTGGTTCCAAATAGGAAAAGGAGTATGTCAAGCTTGTGTAATGTCATCCTGCTTATTTAACGTATATGCAGAATACATCATGAGAAATGCTGGGCTGGCAGAAGCATAAGCTGGAATCAAGATTAACGGGAGAAATATCAATAACCTCAGATATGCAGATGACATCACCCTTATGGCAGAAGGTGAAGAAGAACTAAAGAGCCTCTTGATGAAAGTGAAAGAAGAGAGTGAAAAAGTTGGCTTAAAGCTCAACATTCAGAAAACAAAGATCATGGCATCCAGTCCCATCACTCTATGGGAAGTAGATGGAGAAACAATGGAAACAGTGGCAGACTTTATTTTATTTATTTATTTATTTTTTGGCTCCAAAATTACTGCAGGTGCTGACTACAGCCATGAAATTAAAAGACACTTACTCCTTGGAAGAAAAGTTATGACCAACCTAGACAGCATATTAAAAAGCAGAGACATTACTTAGCTAACAAAGGTCTGTCTAGTCAAGGCTATGGTTTTTCCAGTGGTCATGTATGGATGTGAGAGTTGGACTATAAAGAAAGCTGAGCACTGAAGAATTGATGTTTTTGAACTGTGGTGTTGGAGAAGACTCTTGAGAGTCCCTTGGACTGCAAGGCGATCCAACCAGTCCGCCCTAAAGGAAATCAGTCCTGAATATTCACTGGAAGGACTAATGTTGAAGCTGAAACTCCAACACTTTGGCCACCTAAGTGAAAAGCTGAATCATTTGAAAGACCCTGATGCTGGGAGGGATTGGGGGCAGGAGGAGATGGGGATGACAGAGGATGAGATGGTTGGATGGCATAACCGATTCAATGGAAATGAGCTTGAGTAAACTCCAGGAGTTTGTGATGGATAGGGAGGCCTGGCGTGGTGCAGTCCTTGGAGTCACAAAGAGTCAGACACAACTGAGTGACTGAACTGAACTTAATTGAACAACTCCAAAGCTGGAATGCTTATCCAGTGAAGCAGAGTTTGCTAGAGAAAAATTCAATGAAATATCAATGATAATGCAGATAGTTTCTTATATGTTAAGCTATAACAGAAATTTTCTTCATTTTCACAATTCAGTCAAATTTAAAGGAAATAATTTGTAAAGAAGACAGTATTTCATAGCACAAACTGTCTTTGACTATGTATATAATTATCCACAATTAAATACTAAGGGGAAACTGTATAAGATAAATATATTTCACAAATATTATATGCTCAACTTACTATCATTTTCAAGGAGTAACTAATGAAACTTTTAGAAATGAATAATTAGCCCCAGTTCCCCCTGGCAATGCCCACCAGTGGGCCAGCACCTAGGGGTTATGGCACCCCCTAGGACCCACAGCAAGCCGTACCAGAATTAAGCACTGTCTACTAGCAACTAGTTGCTTATGCACAAGGCAAATCTTGGCAGCTCACCAGTGTGCCCTTAGTAGTTTGGCCCACCACAATAGAGAAGCCTATGAAGATCAAGTAGGGGGCAACCTTAAATCATGTAGCTCTGAAGACCAGAGAAGAGTGTACTGCTGGACCTTATTGAAGCAAGATAAACCCACAGAAGCATTAAGAAAAGCAGAGAAAAGCAATCTACTCAATAAAGAGTTCAAGGTAATGATCATAAAGATTCTCAACAAACTCAAAATAAAAATGTTAGATAATATAAAGAACCAAAGAGAGCTGAAGAATACAATAACTGAAACAAACAAACAAAAATTAAACTAGAGTAAACATGAGTAGATTAAATGATACAGAAGAATGGATCAGTGAACCAAAAGACAGAGTAATAGAAATCACCCAAGCTGAACAGATAAAAGAATTTTTCAAAAAATAAGCATAATTTAAGAAACATCTGCCAGGCAATACATGAAAAGATGCTCAACATCACTCAATATCAGAGAAATGCAAATCAAAATTACAATGAGTTATCACTTCACACCAACCAAAATGGCCATCATCAAAGAAATTACAAACAATAAATGCTGGAGAGGATTTGGAAAAAAGGGAACCTTCTTGCACTGTTGGTGGGAATGCAAATTGATACAGCCCAATTCAAAAAGATGCATGTACCCCAGTGTTTATCTCAGCACTGTTTACAATCACCAAGACATGGAAGCAATGTACATATCCATCAACAGATGAATGGATAAAGAAGATGTAGTAATATATTCAATGGAATATTACTTAGCCATGAAAAGGAATGGATTTAAGTCAGTTGTAGTAAAGTGAGTGAACCTAGAGCCTGTTATACAGAGTGAAGTAATATAATTATGACTATTTGCATTGTTGTATGGCAGAAACCAACACAACATTGTAAAACAATTATCCTCCGATTAAAAATTAAATGAAAAAAAAAGAGACCTCTGGGAAAGCATCAAACACACTGTCATTCACATGATAGAGGTGAGAGAAAGAGAAGACCAATAGAAAGGTCAGAAAACTCATATAAAGCTATAATAGCTGAAAATTTTCCTAATTTGAGGAAGAATAAAGACTTCCAGCTCCAGGGAATACATAGTCCCAAATAAGATCAACACACCAGGGTATACTTTAATTAAAATGGCAAAAATTAAAAATAAAGGGAGGATACAAAAAGTAGAAAGTGAAAAACAACTAGTTATGTATTAACTGCAAAACATACATAGACGTGTGTAAGCTAAAGAATATACTACTAAACAACTACTGGCTCATTGAAGAAATCAAAGAGAAAATCAAAAGATACTTGGGTGTATTTGAAAACAAAACCACAAACATCCAAAATCTATTGTACACAGAATCTAAGAGATAAGTTTATAAAATACAAGCCTACCACAGAAAATTACCAAAAAAAAATCTCAAATGAACAGCCAAATCTTACACCTGAAAAAATTAGAACAAGTAAAACCGAAAGTTAGTGGAGGGAAATGAAAAGATAGGAGTAGAAATCAATGAGATACTAAAAAATAAATATAAAAGTCCAATGAAAATAGGAGCCGGTTATTGAAAAGGTAAACAAAATTGATAAATTGATAGGTAGACTAATCAGGAAAGAAAAAAAGATAGGGATAATTATATTCTATGCCTTTTTAGTCAAGGTGGTTCTCAAAAGGTGGTATAGGTGCCATATTAGCAGCCAACATACATACCTGGAGGATGCATATATCAATAGTAAAAGGAACTTGGAGGATCTTAGACAACTTCAATATTTCATTGTTTTTAATCAGTGAAAAGGTCTTAACTAAAGTTGTAGTAGGCGTCTACTTTTCTATTTAAACAATAGCATCTCTACACTGAATTTCTAAGCACTACAGAGCATGACTGTTGCACAGATCTCATTGGAGAAAGAAGGATATGTTTCTTTTTTTAATATTTTAAGGACATTTTAAGAATCATCTTCTTAACTTGTGATTTTTCTCGAAACTCAACTTCATTTCCAAATAAAAATATAAAGATAAGATTCAAAGCATAGCTAGTTAAACATGTTTGCTGAAATCAAGCTTAGGTATTTGCAAATGATAGCGTAAGCAAAAACCTCTGCCCTTGAAGAACTTACATTTTCTGTGTGGAAAAAAAGAAACTATATATTATGTAAATAAAATATGCTAGATGGTGAGAAAAGCTCAAAGAAAAATAAAACAAAAGAGAAGTATGGAGGGAAGGAAGGCATATTTTCATAGTGTGGACAGGGAGGACTTTACTGAAAAGGTGATAGAAATGAATATGTGAAGAAGTTGAGACAAGTCATGCATTTCTGTGGAGGGAGAGCTTTCCGAGCACAGGGCAGATTCGAAGGTAGCAATATACCTACCATGTTCTCAGATCAGAAAGAAGCTGGTGTGTCTGAGTCAAATGGGCAGAGGATGGGTAGGATGCCTGCCTTCAGAGAGTGAAGAGAGTGTACTGAAGGGCATTGAAGGACTATCTTTAATTAACAACAGAAGCTATTTGATGGTTTTGAACAGGAGATTAATAAGATATGACATATGTTTTCACATAATTACTGTGGCCATTCAGTGGAGAACAGCAGCAAAATTGTAAGATCAGCCAATTAGAAACTTCTAGCAATAATCTAAGAAAGTGGGTTTGAGCAGTAGATGATAAACAGCACTTTGATTCTGGATACAGTTTTAAACAAGTGTCAATAGAATTTGCCCATTTTAATGGGGTGTGATAAAAAGAGGGGAGTCAAGAAAGACTCCCAGATTTGGACTTGGGTAGCCAGAAGATTGGAATTGCCATATACTGACATAGAAACAATAGGATGAGCAGGCTTGGTGAGAGGGGAGAATAAAACTTCCATTTTGGACTTAGCAGGTGTGAGATACATATTAGAATTTCAGACAGAGTTATCAAAAAGGTAGTTAGATATTTAAATCTGGAAATCAGAACTCTGGAAACATTCTTTCTTTTAAAGTCCATTCAGCAATAGTTTTAACTTTTGGATATCTATAAATACCAATATAATATTGAAGTTTAATTCTGCAAAACCATTTATTCAAGAATCCATAACATTATGATCTAGGAGTATTGCTTTTGGTAATACAACTGGTTGAAAAATAAACAAAGGTACAGCTTTGGCAGGATCAATTTGTATCAAAGATCTTACATACTGTCTAACCATTTAGTTGTGAGTTAAAACACCAACAGTAAAATAGCATGAATTCAAAGGACTTTATGCTTTTATAGTATCTTAAACTGAGAATTATTCTTCTCAAATATGTGAGAATAATGTTTTCTTTGTATATGAAAAGATGTGCACAGTATATTGCTGATTAAAACAAGCTACACAATATTGTTTTGGACATGACACATTTTGTTAAAATACATATTATGAATGTGTGTGTGTTCACTAGGAAGATGAATTAATATTTCCCTATTATCTTAGAGTTGCATCGCTTTTAAGAATTATCCCAAGGCCAGGAGAGTGAAAGTTATTTAAGTGCCTTTTCAAGGAGAACAACATCATCAGATACATCTCTACAGTACTTGCTGTAAGGCTGCCATCTGCAATCACCTTATTACTCCAACTTGCTATAAAAACAAAAAGTTAGAAATCCAAGAGTCACCATGACCTTATAATGAGCTGTGAGGAGGGCTCCGAGAGATTACTCATGGGTACACAGAATCCTGCCAGGAAAAGTGACTGGTGGGTCATTACCAGGGTGAAGCTCTTTTGACTTTGAACTTGCTGCTCTATCCTCTGAAAAAAAGAAAAACAGCAAGCAATCACCAGCCTGGTAGATCAATCTGGCTGTGATGCTGCTAGAGCCAGCCTGACATTCACAGCTGGATGTTGGTGTTCTCTGCTGAACTTTAATAGTATCACAGAACATCAGTATCACACAGGGCTACTCTGTAACGGTAATGGAACAAGAGTAAGACAACTTCAGAGTCATATCTGAATACAGAGAAAACTTCAACATTGTTCAGTCTACAAAAAAACTGCATATCACTTTACCATGGCTAATATGAAAAAGAAATTATTCTTTGCCAATTATAGCATTGGCATCTAATCTTCCCTACTTCTTGATGAGATTTGTTAAGACATCTAATCTTAGATTTACCTCCTTTTTCTGACAGCATATAATGCAGAGTAAAAGTCAACTTTTTAAACCCTTCACAAAATCACTTAACAGTGGCCAAAATAAAATAGCCCTGTGTAATACATTCTCACATAGACTGCCACAATTTCCCATGATGTACATTTTCCCTTGCTATCATGAACAATAGACCAACTTGTTCAATTACAGGTGTATCCCTGGTGATCTTTGACTGCAGAACATGTACAACTCTGAGTATATGTGAATTAACAAAAGAAGAAAACTGGAGACTGATCGTAAAGAAAGGGGAAGCAATGGGGCATTCTTCACTGCTCTGATTTAGCAATGATGCTTTAGTTCCCTAGAGCAAATGGAAAGGTATCCTGGCTCTGTCTGCACTGAAAATATCTGACACAAGTGGGTTTATTATGGAGACAAAGAAGCCAGGAAGTTTAGAGAGAGTAATCTGTGACAACAAAAGAGTTTTGGGGGAACTCAATACAATGTACCTATCAAGTCAAGGGAACAGGGTAGTGGGAAGTGCCCTAAAAAATTGACATAAGAGCCCCATGAGAAAGCCAAAAACTGGATGCCTAGATACATAGAGGGAATCTAAAGTAAAGGCAGAATGTGATAGAAAGAGTAAATAGAATACTTTCCCTATACTCTTCCATGTTTTTTTTTTTTTTTTTCTGCAGTCCATGCCACTCTAGAGGAATAACAGGAGTTAAAGAATTCAAAAAAGTAAGCAAAATGAAAAGCTAGACCTACCCTCTGTCCAAATATAGGATTCTTGTTTCAAAATCCAAGCATAAGCTTATAGTACAGTAAAAGAATTCAAATAGTTAAGAGACTGAAAGCTTGCCAATTGACTAGACTGCAGTGGAGTTCACTTAGGTAACTAGAAAACATAGGCCTGTCCAAAATGTTATTAAAGATTGGAAAGAAATATTCAATAGAAAATAAGTGAAAAATAGAGGCAAGGATAGAATAAAAACAGCTATGTTTCTACCGCACTCAGTTGAGACTGTTTGATAAATTAATCCTACAAAACAAAAAATAGATCTAATTTTATGTAACTAAGGGTTCAATTGAGCCCCGAAGAATTGATGCTTTTGAACTGTGGTGTTGGAGAAGACTCTTGAGAGTCCCTTGGAATGCAAGGAGATCCAACCAGTCCATCCTAAAGGAGATCAGTCCTGAGTGTTCATTGGAAGGACTGATGCTAACGCTGAAACTCCAATACTTTGGCCACCTCATGCGAAGAGTTGACTCATTGGAAAAGACCCTGATGCTGGGAGGGATTGAGGGCGGGAGGAGAAGGGGAAGACAGAGGATGAGAGGCTGGATGACATCGCCGACTCAATGGACATGAGTTTGAGTGAACTCCGGGAGATGGTGATGGACAGGGAGGCCTGACGTGCTGCGATTCATGGGGTCACAGAGTCAGACACGACAGAGAGACTGAACTGAACTGAACTAAACTGAAGGTTTCAATTGTTTTGCATTCCACTTCCCTTTAGCCTCTCTGTAACTTGCAACAATTTTTAGAATAAACACTTATTTGTATTTTAATGAACAATAAAACTAAGTAACTTTTTAAAAGCCAAAATTTCTAGTAAAATAATGAATGTATAATATTGCAGTAAATAGCTCAGTTCAGCTCAGTCACTCAGTCATGTCTGAAGCTTTGTGACCCCATGAACCACAGCACGCCAGGCCTCCCTGTCCATCACCAGTTCCCAGAGTTCATCCAAACCCATGTCCATTGAGTCTGTGATGCCATCCAACCATCTCATCCTCTATCATCCCCTTCTCCTCCTGCCTTCAATCTTTCCCAGCATCAGGGTCTTTTCAAATGAGTCAGCTCTTCACATATGTGGCCAAAGTATTGGAGTTTCAGCTTCAACATCAGTCCTATCAATGAACATTCAGGATTGATCTCCTTTAGGATGGACTGATTGGATCTCCTTGCAGTCCAAGGGACTCTCAAGCGTCTTCTCAACACCACAGTTCAAAAGCATCAGTTCTTCGGTGCTCAGCTTTCTTTATACTCCAAATCTCTCATCCATACATGACCACTGGGAAAACCATAGCCTTTACTAGACAGAACTTTGTTGACAAAGTAATGTCTCTGCCTTTTAATATGCTCTCTAGGTTTTCCATAGCTTTTCTTCCAAAGAGCAAGTGTCTTTTAATTTCAAGGCTGCAATCACTGTCCTTAGTGATTTTTTGAGTAAAAGAAAATAAAAGAAATAAAAGAAAATAAATAAAAGTTTTATTTTTTTCCCATCTATTTGCTATGAAGTGATGGGACTGGATGTCATAATCATAGTTTCTTGGATGTTGAGTTTCTAGCCAGTTTTTTCACTTTCTTCTTTCACCCTCATCAAAAGGTTCTTTAGTTCTTCTTCACTTTCTGCCATTAGAATGGTATCATCTGCATATCTGAGGTTGTTGATATTTCTCCCTGCACTCTTGATTCCAGCTTATGATTCGCCCAGCCTGGAATTTAACATGATGTACTCTGGATGTGTTAAATAGGCAGGGTGACAACATGCAGCCTTGTTGTACCCCTTTCCTAACTGGTAACCACTCAGTTCCATGCCTGTTTCTTATTTACCTTCATTCAGCTTTCTCAAGAGACAGGGAAGGTGGTCTTGTATTCCTATCTCTCTCTCTTTTTTTTTTTTTTACTTTACAATATTGTATTGGTTTTGTCATACATCAGCATGCATCCATCATGGGTGTACACGTGTTCCCCATCCTGAAAGCCCTTTCACCTCCCTCCCCATCTCTTTAAGAATTTTCCACAGCTTGTTGTGATCCACACAAAGACTTTAGTGCAGTCAATGAAGCAGAAGTAGATGTTTTTCTGGACATCTACTTGCTTTCTCTATGATCCCCTTGCTTTCTCTATGAATGCTGACAATCTGATCTCTGGTTCCTGTGCCTTTTTTAAAGCCAGCTTGTATATCTGGAATTTTGGTTTTTTTTTTTTTGGTTTCTAGGATTTGGGGCATAACTTTACTAGCATGTGAAATTAGCAAAATTGCACAGTATTTTGCACATTTTTTCCATTGCCCTTCTTTGGGATTGGAATGAGAACTCACATTTTCCAGTCCTCTGGCTACTGCTGAGTTTTCCAAATTTGCTGAGACATATTATATGCAGCATTTTAACAGTATCATCTTTTACTATTTGAACTAGCTCAGCTGGAATTCCATCATCTTCACTAACTTTGTTTGTAGTAATGGTTCCTAAGGCCTACTTGACTTCATGTTCCAGGATGTCTGGCTCTAGGTGAGTGACCACACCATCGTGGTTATCCAGGTCATTAAGACCTTTTTTGTACACTTCTGGATGTTCTTGCCTCATGTTTTTAATCTCTTCTACTTCTGTTAGGGCCTTGCCTTTTCTGTCCTTATTGTGCCCATTCTTGTATGAAATTCTCCCTTGGTCTCTCTAATTTTCTTGAAGAGATATCTAGCCTCTCCAATTCTATTGCTTTCCTCTACTTCTTTGCATTTTTTCATTAAGAAAGGCCTTCTTATCTCTCCTTGCTAGTCTCCGGAATTCTACATTCAATTGAGTATATCTTCCCCTTTCCCCCTTGCCTTTCACTTCACTTCTTTCTTCAACTATTCCTAAATCTTCCTCAGAAAACCACTTTGCCTTCTTGCATTCCTTTTTCTTCAGGATAGTTTTAGTCACTGCCTCCTGTACAATGTTTCAAACCTCTGTCAATAAGTTGTTCAGGCAATCTGTCTACCAGATCTTATCCCTTGAATCTATTCATCATTTCTACTGTATAATCATATAAAGTATTTGATTTAGGTCAGATCTGAATGGCTTGTAGTTTGGCCTACTTCAATTTAAGCCTAAATTTTGTGATAATGAGTTCATAATGTGAGCCACAGTCAGCTCCCATTCTTGTTTTTGCTGACCATATAGATCTTCTCCATCTTCAGCTACAAAAAATATAAAAAATCTGATTTAAATATGATGATCTAGTGATGCCCATGTGTAGGGTCATCTCATGTTGTTGGAAGAGGGTGTTTGCTATGACCAGTTTGTTCTCTTGACAAAAGTGTGTTAGCATTTTCTCTGCTTCATTTTGTACTCCAAGGCCAAACTTGTCTGTTATTCCAGGTATCTTTTGACTTCCTTTTTTTGCATCCAATCCCCTACAATGAAAAAGTTATCACTTTTGGTTGTTAGTCCTATAAGATCTTTAGGTCTTCACAGAACTGGTCAACATTAGCTCGCTTGGCATTTTTTATTGGGGCACAGAGTTGGATTACTGTGATGTTGAATGGTTTGCCTTGGAAACAAACCAAGTAAT
>NW_011495038.1:3159059-3165703 GCF_000754665.1 Bison bison bison | reverse complement strand
ATTTACTTTGATTTATGAATCTAACATTCAAAGTTCCTATTCAATATTGTTCTTTACAGCATCAGACTTTAGCCACCAGACACAACCACAACTGAGCATCATTTCTGCTTTGGCTCTGCCGCTTCATTCTTTCTGGAGCTGTTAGTAATTGCCTTCTGTTCTTCCTGTAGCATATTGGACACCTTCTGACTGGCCAGATCATCTTCTTGTGTCATCTTTTTGCCTTTACATTCTGTTCATGGGAATGGCTTTCCACTGGAGTGGTTTGCCATTCCCTCCTCTAGTGGGCCAGTTTGTTAGAACTTTTCATAATGACCCATCTGTCTTGGGTGGCCCTGCATGGCATGGCTCATAGCTTCATTGAATTACACAAGCCCTTTCACCACAAAAAAAAAAAAAAAAAAATGTGATCCCTGAGTTGAGAAGATCCCCTAGAGGAGGAAATGGCAACCCTCTCCAGTATTCTTGCCTGGAATTCCCATGGACAAAGGAGGCTGGTAGACTACAGTCTATAGGCTCGCAAAGTGTTAGACACTACTGAGCACAGCACAGAAACAGTAACACCTTGCAAATGCCTGTCTGATGTAAGAAGTTTCTTTCCTGGATATGTTTACAATATTAACTTACTCAGTGTTAATGAGTATTAAGGAAGTGATGTATCCCTAGTGATCCACGCAGTTTTGTCACAGAGAGGGTACTCAATATTATTAACTATATTTTTTTTTCAAAAACATAACAAAATTGTAGGATGATTAATTCTAAATAACTTTATAATTTGGAAGTGCTGAGATTTCACTCATTGACCTGGGCTATGAAAATGTTTAAGGTATATAATTCTACTGGTTTTCAGTAGGATGTTTGCAACCTGTTATTATGCAGGGGTTAGCAAATGGTTTAAAAGCTAAAAAATATAATTAATTCAAAATACAATGAAAAATAAGTGCTTTTCTGTGAAAGATATTGTCAAGATAATAAGAAAACAAGCCACAGATCGGGAGACTGTTTCAAAAGGGCTGTTATCCAAAATATGCAAAAGACTCTTATAACTCAATAATAAAGAAACAAACTACCCAATTAAGAAAAGTGCAAGAGACCTGAACAAACACCTCAGTAAGAAGATATATAGATGACAGATAAACATTTAAAAGATGTTGTACATCAGATTTCATGAGGGAAATGAAAATTATAACAATGAGTTATCACTACATACCTATTAGAATGGTCATTATCCAAAATAATGACAACGTATATGGTGAGGAGGATGTTGAGCAACAGGAATTCTCATTCATTGCTGGTGAAAATGAAAAATGTTACAGCCATTTTGGTGGTTTTTACAAAACTAAACATACTCTTAATATTCAATCCAGAAATCAAACTCTTTTGTATTTATCCAAACTAACTGGAAACGGGTCCACACAAAAATCTCCAGGCAGATGTTCATAGCAATTTTATTCTTAATTGCTGAAACCTGAAAAAACCAAAATGTCCTTCAGCAGGTGAATTGATAAACTGTGGTAGGTACATTTAGACAACTTCAGCACTACAAAGAAATGGGATAACAAACCATGAAAAATATGAAAGAATCTTAAATACATATAACTAAGTGAAATAAATCAATCTGAAAAGGTGACATACTGTATGATTCCATAACATTATGAAAAAGTCAGAAAAAATATGAGTAGTTTCTGGGGGTTAGGGAGTAGGGAGGGATGAATAAATAGTTGGAAGACAGAGGATTTTTAGGACAGGACTATTCCATATGATACTATAATAGTAGATGTACATGTACATCCAAAGTACATGTCACTGCACATTTGTCAAATCTCATAGAATGTATAACACCAAAAGTGAATTCTAATATAAGCTATGGACTGCAAGTAATACTAATGTTGCCAATGTACATTCATGGATTGTATCAAATATACCACATACCACTCCGGAGGGAAATGTGAATGGTGGAAGAGGTGTGTTTGGTTCTAGGGGATTATGGGAATTCTTTGTATTTTATGCTCAATTTTTCTATGAACCTAAAAAGTCAAGTTTATTTAAAAGTTTTTTAAAAGTAGTGTTTCTACAACTACTCTTAGAAAAACCATATAAGTATCATTATGTTTAAATATATTCATTTTTATATTTGCATTAAATTTTATGTCTCTTGCTATGAGAAAACTTTTATTTTACATATTTTCTGCCTCAACAATATCTAGCATAATAATTTGAAAGAGGTGATTCTTACATTTTTTAATGAAAAATATTCATTCTGAAAACTAAACCTAGTCTTAAGTAAATAGTGTAATGAATTTTCTGAAACTGAACACACCTGTGAAATAAACATCTAGCTAGCACCACAGAACCATTTCCCTTGTCTTCCAGTCATTAACAAACCCAGAATAACAACTACCCTGACTTATAATAGCATCACACCATTTTGCCTTTTCATTATTTCATGTGCATGGAATAATCCAGTGTGTACTCTTCTGTGTCTGGATCTTTTTCTTTTTTTCTTTTATTTTTTAAATTTACAATATTGTATTGGCTTTTCCATATATCGAAATGAATCTGCCACAGGTATACCTGTGTTCCCCATCCTGAACCCTCCTCCCTCCTCCCTCCCCGTACCATCCCTCTGGGTCATCCCAGTGCACCAGCCCCAAGCATCCAGTATTGTGCATCGAACATGGACTGGCGACTCATTTCATATATGATATTATACATGTTTTGATGCCATTCTCCCAAATCATCTCACCCTCTCCCTCTCCACAGAGTCCAAAAGACTCCTCTACACATTATATTTGTGAGATTGAATTTCATGTAATTGTTTTCACTACCATGATTGGAATGCAAATGAAATATCTGTATGGTATTTTTTTTCCACTGTTAATGGACATGAGGGTAGTCTTTAGCTTTGGGTTTGTTTGTTTGCTTTTTGGCAATTGCAAAAAGAGTAACAAATTTAAACAGCATATTAAAAAGCAGAGATATTGCCGACAAAGGTCTGTATAGTCGAAGATATGGTTTTCCCTGTAGTCACGTATGGATATGAAAGTTGGACCATAAAAAACGCTGAGCACCAAATAATTGATGCTTTTGAACTGTGGTGTTGAAGACTCTTGAGAGTTCCTTGGACTTCTAGGAGATCAAACCAGTTAGTACTAAAGGAAATCAATCCTGAATATTCATTGGAAGGACGGATGCTGAAGCTGAAGCTCCAATACTTTGGCCACCTAATGTGAAGAACCAACACACTGGAAAATACTCTGATGCAGGGCAAGATTGAAGGCAGGAGGAGAAGGGGATGACAGAGGATGAGATGGTTGGATGGCATCACCAACTCAATGGACATGGGTTTGAGCAAGCTCCAGGAAATGGTAAAGGACAGGGAGTCCTGGCATGCTGCAGGGGTTGCAAAGGGTTGGACACAACTGAGTGACTGAACAACAAATGTTAACATTAATTTCTGTTGAGTAGAATCTGTTGGGCTACAGTTCATGGATTCACAAAGAGTCAGACATCACTAAGTGACTAACACAACAGCAATACCAATTCCTAAAAGTAAAGTTTTATTTCATAAGCTAAGTACATTTGGCTTTAGTATATACAGATACTTTTTTTCAAAAGTGTTAAAGCAATTTACACACCATGAATAGTGGGAAATATTTCCTCTTGTTTCATATTTTCACTAATGGTCAGTATTTTTCAAGCATAGGTCCATTTATTACAAGGGATTAAGTTTATTGTTGTATATTTTTCATGTTGTCTGCTTTTATTTTTCTGATGTCTGTACAATCTGTAGAAACATACTATTTAACATTCTACATGTTAGTAATTTTTGAGTCCAGTAATTTTTTCTGAGTTATTTATTGCCTTTATTATTATTATTTAAGAATCAGATTTGGAATTTATTGATTTTTATTTAACATATTTTTGCTCTAATTTTATGATTTTCATTCTATTTTATGTGTTTGATGTATAGCTCTTTTGAAGCTTCTTGACATAGACTTATAGTTATTGTTTTTCAGAATTTTTCTTTTATGGTTTATACATTTGCTTCCAAATGTTTCATGTCAATAGCATGTTTTTATTATATCTTATTTATTACTTAGTTAAAATATTTTCTATGAAAAACTTTATAAATACACAGAAATGTTATTAATAAAAAAAAGAAAGTATGTTTAACTATGAAATTTTGCTATTTACCCTATTTACAAACTAACAATTTGGGTTGCCATTTTTTCATAAATGCTCACAAAAGACCCAATAACTGGGTCAGATTTTTTTTTTTTTTAAAAAGCACAGATAGCACAGCATAGAGTATTGAGCATTGTGTGCACTTATTCCACTTGCTGCACACGTTCCCCAGGAGTGAATTAAAAAGACCCAGGTGAACCCTGAACATGCAGTTAATTTGTGTCATAGCTGAGAAATCCCAAGTTTGAAAACCGAAATAAGCAGCAAGACCGCCTGACCCTTGTCCCAAAGGAAGGAGACATTACTTTCATCATGCTGGACATTAAGGATAAAAAAAAGAAAGAAAACCTGCCCTCTGATTTGGAGGGAGACACTATCTTTGTTTTCCAAAATTATTCACTTTACAAACTGTCAAGAAAATGTAGCCTATAACAAAGACTGTCAGTAGCTCTGCTCCCAAGATGTGCAGAAATATGAGACTTATGAAGAATTATTTCCCATCAGTAATTTCTGCTTTGATTTCATCTTTGGGCAACATTCTTCTCATGGCTATTGATATGTATTTATAAAGTATATACTAGAATCAGTGTTACCATCTTAACTTTGATCTTGACTTTGAACACCATAAAAGGCATTTTCTATTTCTCTCTCTTAATTCAGCTGAGCATAAAACAGGAGAATCTAGGAGGGTGTTCTAGGGTGATTTCCCTCTGCATCTCTAGAAATAATTATTACTATGATTTCAGACAATGTTTAATTGTTATGAAGATAATGTGACACAGAGTTATTTCAAAAAACTGCATGTTAAGAACAAGTGTGTTGATGTGAGAATCATAATAAATCTGACAGAATCAGTGTATGAAATATTTCCCTTTGACCTATGGTCTTTGGGTAAAGAAAAGGAATGTTTTGTTTTGTTAAACTTCAAAAATAAATATGTAACATCTTGCAAGATAACCAAACTTTAAAGACAAAGTCTGCTATAGGATACCATTTCCAGCATCTAAGGCTCTGCCTTGTTGAAAATTAGAAAAGGGGTGAGGAGAAACTGGGTTAGACCTTGCATTTTACTTGACCCAGCGTGTTTTTTTAATGACTAATTGGTTGTAGAAAATATAACAAACATTAAAATTCAATGTCTGTCTTTCATCAGAGCCAAATTTTTAAGTCAGAATGCCCTTCTTTTCCTTCCCTGGTAAAATAATGTCAGTAGGTAAACTAATTGATAGCACAATAAGAACAATGACTGTAATAGTCCTCAGGTTCTCAAGTAAAGTGAAAACCATTAAGAGTTCAAGAAAAGAAAAAAACACTATCACAACTGTTTGGTCTAGGAAGAGAACTAGTAGCCCAAATCTAAATATTTGTCTTTTTAACACTCAATTAGCCATGTGAAAATAAGAAAATGTATAACTTTATGAAAGCACTTTATATTTAATTATTAGACTGACTGCCATCCTTTCATAGTTCAGAGTACGGATTCTAAAGGAGATTGGTCTTGCATGCCAAATTTTATACAAGGATAGGAGCACTATATTTAGCAAAATGAAACTGCATTTGGGTCATTTCAGAAAAACTGTTTTGAGGGATGAATCATTCACGGTCTTGGAAAGAAACAGAATGTGTACCAGTTGGTTCAAATGACATTAAAGGAAGGTACTACTTAAAGAACTGTGAGCAGTATAAGGGTATTTGTGAAGAGTACAGAGACAACCAGAGACAGGCAACAGAGAAAATTACAGAACTAAAACGTCAGGGTCATGAAATAGTGTTATCATAGCTTTTGTGAGAGCTCATTGTGGGGTGGGCCTGCTTGATGAAACTGTGGACGAGAACTGAGCAGAGGAGCGCTTGAAACAAGAAAGGACCAGGGACAAAATATCTTTCTTCTTGCATTCTGATCTTCCACGAGTACCTTCCATTGGCCAATCCAGGGGTGGATTGATAGGTGGTGTTTAAGAAATGACTTTCAAAACAAACCTTGATTTTAGAATTTGCTAATACCCATGGTGGTACTTGAAATAGCTCCACTGGAATTCCATCACCTACACTAGCTTTGTTCATAGTGATGCTTTCTAAGGCCCACTTGACTTCACATTCCAGGATGTCTGGCTCTAGTCAGTGATCACACCATCTTGATTATCTGGGTCATGGAGATCTTTTATGTACAGTTCTTCTGTGTATTCTTGCCATCTCTTCTTAATATCTTCTGCTTCTGTTAGGTCCATACCATTTCTGTCCTTTATCGAGCCCATCTTTGCATGAAATGTTCTCTTGGTATCTCTAATTTTCTTGACGAGATCCCTAGTCTTTCCCATTCTGTTGTTTTCCTCTATTTCTTTGCACTGATTGCTGAGGAAGGATTTCTTATCTCTTCTTGCTACTCTTTGGAACTCTGCATTCAGATGCTTATATCTTTCCTTTTATCCTTTGCTTTTCACTTCTCTTCTTTTCAC
>NW_011495038.1:3158217-3158959 GCF_000754665.1 Bison bison bison | reverse complement strand
ATCTCTTCTTGCTACTCTTTGGAACTCTGCATTCAGATGCTTATATCTTTCCTTTTATCCTTTGCTTTTCACTTCTCTTCTTTTCACAGCTATTTGTAAGGCCTCCCAGACAGCCATTTTGCTTTTTCGTATTTCTTTTCCATAGGGATGGTCTTGATCCCTGTCTCCTGTACAATGTCACGAACCTCATTCCATAGATCATCAGGCACTCTATCTATCAGATCTAGGCCCTTAAATCTATTTCTCACTTCCACTGTATAATCATAAGGGATTTGATTTAGGTCATACCTGAATGGTCTAATGGTTTTCCCTACTTTCTTCAATTGTCAAGTGGGCCTTAGAAAGCATCACTACGAACAAAGCTAGTGAATGGAGGTGATGGAATTCCAGTTGAGCTCTTTCAAATCCTGAAAGATGATGCTGTGAAAGTGCTGCACTCAATATGCCAGCAAATTTGGAAAACTCAGCAGTGGCCGCAGGACAGGGAAACGTCAGTTTTCATTCCAATCCCAAAGAAAGGCAATGCCAAAGAATGCTCAAACTACCGCACAATTGCACTCATCTCACACGCTAGCAAAGTAATGCTCAAAATTCTCCAAGCCAGGCTTCAGCAATACGTGAACCGTGAACTTCATGATGTTCAAGCTGGTTTTAGAAGAGGCAGAGGAACCAGAGATCAAATTGCCAACATCCGCTGGATCATGGGAAAAGCAAGAGAGTTCCAGAAAAACATCTATTTCTG
>NW_011495038.1:3147582-3158085 GCF_000754665.1 Bison bison bison | reverse complement strand
CATGGAACAACAGACTGGTTCCAAATAGGAAAAGGAGTATGTCAAGGCTGTATATTGTCACCCTGCTTATTTAACTTATATGCAGAGTACATCATGAGAAATGCTGGACTGGAAGAAACACAAGCTGGAATCAAGATTGCTGGGAGAAATACCAATAACCACAGAAATGCAGATGATACCACCGTTATGGCAGAAAGTGAAGAGGAACTCAAAAGCCTCTTGATGAAAGTGAAAGTGGAGAGTGAAAATGTTGGCTTAAAGCTCAACATTCAGAAAACAAAGATCATGGCATGCAGTCCCATCACTTCATGGGAAATAGATGGGGAAACAGTGGAAACAGTGTCAGATTTTATTTTTTGGGGCTCCAAAATCACTGCAGATGGTGACTGCAGCCATGAAATTAAAAGACGCTTACTCCTTGGAAGGAAAGTTATGACCAACCTAGGTAGCATATTGAAAAGCAGAGACATTACTTTGCCAACACAAAGGTTCACTAGTCAAGGCTATGGTTTTTCCAGTAGTCATGTATGGATGTGAGAGTTGGACTGTGAAGAAAGCTGAGCACTGAAGAATTGATGCTTTTGAACTGTGGTGTTGGAGAAGACTCTTGAGAGTCCCTTGGACTGCAAGGAGATCCAACCAGTCCATTCTGAAAGAGATCAGCCCTGGGATTTCTTTGGAGGGAATGATGCTGAAGCTGAAACTCCAGTACTTTGGCCACCTCATGCAAAGAGTTGACTCATTGAAAAAGACTCTGATGCTGGGAGGGATTGGGGGCAGGAGGAGAAGGGACAACAGAGGATGAGATGATTGGATGACATCACTGACTCAATGGACGTGAGTCTGAGTGAGCTCTGGGAGTTGGTGATGGACAGGGAGACCTGGCGTGCTGAGTTTCATGGGGTCGCGAAGAGTCGGACACGACTGAGTGACTGAACTGAACTGAACTGATGTTGGTATTAGCAATACTTATGGCAGAAACTGAAGAGGAATTAAAAGCCTCTTGATGAAAGTGAAAGAGGAGAATGAAAAAGTTGGCTTAAAGCTCAACATTCAGAAAACTAAGTTCATGGCATCTGTTCCCATCACTTCATGGAAAATAGATGGGGAAACATTGTAAACAGCGTCAGACTTTATTTTGGGGGGTTCCAAAATCACTGCAGATGGTGATTGCAGCCATGAAATTAAAAGACGCTTACTCCTTGGAAGGAAAGTTATGCCCAACCTAGATAGCATATTCAAAAGCATAGACATTACTTTGCCAACAAAGGTCCATTCAGTCAAGGCTATGTTTTTTCCAGTGCTCATGTATGGATGTGAGAGTTGGACTGTGAAGAAAGCTGAACGCCGAAGAGTTGATGCTTTTGAACTGTAGTGTTGGAGAAGACTCTTGAGAGTCCCTTGGATTGCAAGGAGATCCGACCAGTCCACCCTATAGGAAATCAGTCCTGGGTGTTCTTTGGAAGGAATGATGCTAAAGCTGAAACTCCGTACTTTGGCCACCTCATGCGAAGAGTTGATTCATTTAAAAAGACTCTGATGCTGGCAAAGATTGAGGTCAGGAGAAGAAGGGGAGGACAGAGGATGAGATGGCTGAATTGCATCACCAACTCGATGGACATGAGTTTTGGTGAACTCCGGGAGTTGGTTATGGACAGGGAGGCCTGCTGTGCTGCAGTTCATGGGGTCGCAGATTTGGACACGACTGAGTGACTGAACTGAACTGAACTGATGGTGTAATCACTTCCACCATGGCTGATTTCAGTCTACCAATGTAATATCATTGAACTGGAGGTGAGAACAGATGCACATAATTGACTCTTACAAGCTGGTGGTGAGCTGAATCCAGCATACTACTGGATTAACCTCAGCAAACGCTTTCTATCAAGGAGTTCAGGAGCTACAGTATGCAGGAGATTTAAAGCAAGGCAATGACTAGTGGAGATGTAATTTGGGAATGGGGGAGGACAGGTAGAGGAAGTGTTCACATGGAGAATTATCATATTGACAAGATAATATGACTTGCCCAAAATGTCTACATTAGTGACTCAGCCAAGACTCATTTTGATACAGTGCACTGTGTTCTCTCCTATACTGCTCTATCTTTCTAAAGTAATGCTTGGTTGGGGGTGGGGGGAATAGCTCTATTTTACTTGCACCCACATATTTCATAAAAAGGTTGAAACAAGCCTGAATTAAAACAAAGATTCAGATAGAGAAGCTACTTTCATAGAAGTTTAGCTCTTGGAGAAAATATATTTTAGGCTTATAAACTAAGCTTTTTTTCTTTGACTTTTAAGATAGAGCAGGGTAGTTGGGATAGATTTCAGTAGAATCCAGTGATAAGAAAGAACAAAACATATTTGTTTTCTTCTTCCAGAAGTTTATTCAGAGATTGGTGGGGAAAAGATCAGTCTTTCATAAGTCACCACTGTGACAAGGATTTTGAAGGTGATATGCAAGCATCCAAATGGTAGAATTTGTAATTAAGTATCTTTTTAAGGCCTTTTAAAATTAAGATTTGATGAGTTTGGATCATCTAGATGTCAATTTTTTATTTTTGTTTTTTCTATGAAATAATCATTACAAATTAAAGCCTTCCATTTATTGAATTTCTACTAAATGCCAGTCATTCTTTTTAATTTGTAATATATAGTTGGAGGTTAATATGGGATTTTTTATGTCTCAGATTTGATTGAGAAAACAAAATTTCACCAAGAAACCATTTTGTGACATATCCTTCCAAATTCTAAAGTGAGGATTTGCAAAATTAAAAGTATCCTATGGGTTTGGAGGGGTAGGTGGGAATTGGGTTCAGGATGGGGGGACACATGTGCACCCATGGCTGATTCATGTTGATATATGGCAAAACCCACCACAATATTGTAAAGTAATCATCCTCCAAATAAAATAAATTAGTTACTTAAAACAAAAAGTCCTTGGAACATCCCTGGGTCATCCTGGGTCCAATGGTTAAAATTCCTAGCATCCAATTCAGGGGGTACATATGACTTTGGTTCCTCTTCAGAGAACTAAGATCCCATATGCTGTGCAGCATGGCCAAATAAATAAATCAACAATCTCTAAAAAATTGTGGCCATAAAAAAAGAAAGTGTCCTAAATTGGTTTCAGATTAATAGCTCAATATCTATTCAGGAATGTGGATGAGTTGAGTTTGAAGATGGCAGAGTAGACTACTTTAGGAAGTGTTGTTAATTTCCCCTCCTTTGCTAGAGGGGCTTTTCCTTCACCTCACTCTGGGTTGGAGGTGGGTGTTAGGGAACTTGATGAAGGATTTTCTGTAAGTCTGCTGGCATATGGGTGGGATATTTCATGGAAATAATGTGTAACACATACTTTATGAGGAATCTGGGCTTCCCTGGTTACTCATATAGTAAAGAACCTACTTGCAATACCAGAGACCCAGGTTCGTTAGGTCAGGAAGATCCCCTGGAGAAGGGAATGGCTACCTACTCCAGTATCCTTGCCTGAAGAATTCCATGCACAGAGGATCCTGGTGGGCTACAGTCCATGGGCTCGCAAAGAGTTGGACAAGACTAAGCAACTAACAATACTTTGAGGAATCTAAAGCTGAGAGGATGGTCTATGAGCCTGGGGTATGAAAGGGAGGGAAATGATGGCAATAGGATTGAACTTTATTACTACCAACAGTGGGGCAACAAATGCATTAGTCTCACTCATAAGTGAGAGTGGCCATTGGATAAATTTGACTATCTCTCTCTTATGTTCTGTCCAAAGTAGTGTTCTAGGAGTGACATGACATCAACAGAGAAGATGGACTGCCAGTTGTCTAAGAATCTAGAGGAAAAAAATTAATGATGGAAAAACTAATACCAAATACGTAAACTGAATCTTGGAAAGGACAGTTCAAGGCCATTAAAAACACTGCCAAGAGAGGATGAGCACACAATATCCATAAATTCTAGAAAATACTGATGTTAAATTAAGACATACCCTGGCAAATAAAACAATTATTGTTCCTTAATTATCCCTAATTTGCTCCAGCTTCAAAGTACTCGCATACCGGGCTCTCAGAAACCTTGGCTAGTTAACTTGCAATAGGCAAAGAAACACAATGTGAGAACAGAGAAAAGCTAGCCACCCCCCTTCTCACCATGGGCTTTCCACTGGGTGGTGCAGTGAGAAAAATTCTGTTAAACATGATTTCCATGAAATATCCCTGGGTTTGACCCCTGGGTTTGGAAGATCCCTTGGAGTAGGAAATGGCAACCTGTTCCAGTTTTCTTGTTTGGGAAACCCCACAGACAGAACAGTCTGGAGGGCTACAGTCTATGGCATTACATGACTGAGCACACACACATATACATACATGGACAAAGAAAAATATGAGAATAGAGAAAAGCTAGCTATTCCCCTTCTCACTAAAATATTTCCAAGCATAAAGCAAGCTGGAAATATTGGGAAAGTGGTCTGGAATTTTTATTGCTAATTTAGAAACAAACCAAACAAAAAATAATCTCTAAAATTTTGTTATGAGAAATGACTCCAAGTCTTTTAAATACCAGAATAACCAAAAAAAAAAAAAAAATTACAGTTCTTCCTTGGTATCCTCAAGGGACTGTTTCCAGGATTTCTGCACCTACCCCCCATGATACCAAAATCCATATATGCTCAAGTCCTTATATAAAATGTAACAGTACAGTGGGCCTTTTTATCCACAGGTCCCATGTCTGTAGATGTGGAGGGTTGTCTGTAGAGAGACAAAGAAAGCGCAAATCAAAAAAAAAAAATTGGATAAATAAATCAGTATTACTGCTTAGAAAATTAGAAATGATGTTTGTAACAAATATAATTGTTTGGATATAAAAATAACTCATAAATTTATAGGATAAAAAATTCAGCTAAATGGGAAAAAATGAATAAACTCCATCAAAAGGCATTTCACAAAAGAGGAAATATGAAACCATAGTAAATATTTGGAAGCTGTTCAGTCCCTCTACAAGCAGGAAAATAGAAGTAAAAGTTGAAAAAGATACTATATTACACATACCAGACATATAAAATTAAAGTCAGACAAATAAGTGCAAACAAGAGTGCAGAGCAAGAGAAATTTGTGCATAGGATATAATTTAGATCAACTTTTGGAAATTATTTTGAATTACTTGTTAAAATTTATGTAATGGCATGATATGCTTCAATTCAAATAATCTGTGAAACTGAATCTCAAAATTCCCTTTCCTGAGTAGTTTCTAATTAGGTTTTTCCCATATGAAAAATTTGCATGTTCTGTAAGGGGCAGACTTAAGGTAACAGTGATTTCCAGTTTTTCCTCTTACTTCATTCCTAAACTGGCCCATTTTCTTCTCTGTCAGTTCTGATAGATGTATTTCTGCAAATTCATAGGCAGTATCTGCAAAAATCCAGCAAACTTTCTCAGACTTCTAAATCAAACTCCTTAAAAATTTCACTCCAGCTCTTGGATATGCCTCTCTTTCCAGAAGCTTCAACTTTTCAACCACTTCAAGAATGGTTGGTTTTTTTCCATCCTATTCAGATATTTACCTCTTCAATATGTCCCATAATTTTATAAGATTAATATTTACAGCAAATTTATTATTACATAGGACATAGTAATTCTGCTACTCTGATCAAATATTGACCCATATATAACTTCTGATTCTACAAATCCACTTTTGAATACATATTCTGAAATATTTCTTGTCCCTGTACATCAGAAAATATAAAAATAATGGTTTTGTATTTGGGAGTTTTATTGCAATATAATTATAATAAGACTGAATTCAACGAAAATAACTATTAAATATAAAAATAGATAAATAATGTGTGGTGTGGTTACTTACAAGTAAAATGAACAAATCATAGCTTCCACATTAACACAGTCAAATCTCAGGAAACAAAATATTGGCATAAAAAGCCATACAAGAATTAGTTACATAATGGTTCAGTATATAAAGAGTAAATTATTTTCCAAGATAAGCAATATTTTCTGCTGTACTTAAATATTTGGCAAAATTATAAGAAAAGAGAAGGCATAGCAATTACTAAATTTAGGACTGAAGTTACTCTTGGAGAAGAAAGACTAGAAAAGGAGCTGGGAGATACTGGAAGGTAAACACTAATGGGTTGAATTATGTCCCTTTTCAAACTCATATGTTGAAGTCTTAAACCTCAGTACCTTATATGTGACATTATTTAGAGTTAGGGTCTTTACAGAGAAAGTCAAAGTAAGCTCATTAAGGTGGGTCCTGATCCAATATGATCGGCATCTATTTAAAAAGGGGAAGGCTTGTGAAGACAGAGAGAAGGGGGCCATCTACAAGCCAGTAGATGTCGTGAAAGCCATTATTCCCTCAGAATGAACCAACAGTGCCAATCCCCTCATCTGAGACTTCTAGAATCCAGAACTGGGAGGCAATAAATTTCTAATGTTTGTGGCTCAGTCACTTTAGTTGTGTCTGACTCTTTGCATTTTTATGGTCTGTAGCCCACCAGGCTCCTCTGTCCATGGGACTAATTTAGCAAGAATACTGCAGTGGGTTGCCATGCTCTCCCCCAGGGGATGTAGGGTATCTCCTCGCAGCCGCGGCTCCTGACCTTGGACGTGGGGTAGCTATTCTCGGCCGCTCCTGCACCGTGCTGCCGCTGCAGTTAAAACTGGACATGGAACAACTGACTGGTTACAAATAGGAAAAGGACTACGTCAAGGCTGTATATTGTCACCCTGCTTGTTTAACTTATATTCAGAGTACCTCATGAGAAACACTGGGCTGGAAGAAGCATAAGCTGGAATCAAGATTTACAGGAGAAATATCAATAACCTCAGATATGCAGATGACACCACCCTTATTGCAGATAAGTGAAAAAGAACTAAAGAGCGTCTTGATGAAAGTGAAAGAGAGTGAAAAAGTTGGCTTAAAGCTCAACATTCAGAAAACTAAGATCATGGCATCTGGTCCCATCAGTTCAGTTCAGTTCACTTCAGTCACTCAGTCATGTCCGACTGCTTGCGACCCCATGAACTGCAGCATGCCAGGCCCCCGTGTCCATCACCAACTCCTGGAGTTCACGCAAACTCACGTCCATTGGGTCGGTGATGCCATCCATCCATCTCATCCTCTGTCATCCCCTTTTCCTCCTCCCTCCAATCCTTCCCAGCATCAGAACCTTTTCCAATGAGTCAACTCTTTGCATGAGGTGGCCAAAGTACTGGAGTTTCAGCTTTAGCATCATTCCTTCCAAAGAACACCCAGGGCTGATCTCCTTTAGAATGGACTGGTTGGATCTCCTTGCAGTCCAAGGGACTCTCAAACCAAATAGGGAAACACTGCAAACAGTGGCTGACTTTATTTTTCTGGGCTCCAAAATCACTGCAGATGGTGATTGCAGCCATGAAATTAAAACATGCTTACTCCTTGGAAGGAAAGTTATGACCAACCTAGATAGCATATTGAAAAGCAGAGACATTACTTTATCAATAAAGGTCCGTCTAGTCAACAGCTATTGTTTTTCCAGTGGTCATGTATGGATGTGAGAGTTGGAGTATAAAGAAAGCTGAGCACCTAAGAATTGATGCTTTTTTTTTTTTCCGCATATATATATATTTTTTTATTATTATTATTTTACTTTACAATATTGTATTGGCTTTTTAAGTGTGGTGTTGGAGAAGACTCTTGACAGTCCTTGGACTGCAAGGAGATCCATCCAGTCCACCCTAAAGGATATCAGTCCTGGATGTTCATTGGAAGGACTGATGTTTGAAACTCCAATACTTTGACTACCTGATGCGAAGAGCTGACTCATTTGAAAAAGACTCTGATGCTGGGAAAGATTGAAGGCAGGAGGAGAAGGGGAGGACTGAGGATGAGATGGCTGGATGGCATCACCAACTCAATGGACATGAGTTTGGGTAGACTCCGAGGGTTGGTGATGGATAGGGAGGCCTGGTTCATGGGGTCACAAAGAGTCAGACACAACTGAGCACCTGAACTGACTGACTGACTGACCCCCAAGGGATCTTCCCAACCCTGGATCTGAAAATGCATCTTCACTGCTGAGCCACGTTGGAAGACCTTTCTACTGTTTAAGCCATTACTTTTATCTCTAGAAGACACTGTCAAGTTGAGAATAGTCTTGAGGCTTCACTTTCATCTAATCTGTGGAGAAAAATTAGCCCATGGAACATGTTTGGACAGGTAATGGAACAAAGCATAAAATGACTCTAGGAGTGTAGCTCCACATGTTCTATACAAATAATCCATAGGTTATATAGCATTATTTCACTTAAATACACTAAAATCCTATGAAATAGGCATTATTAACCCCATTTTAAGACACGGTAAGAGAGACTTTTAGAATTTCTGATTAGTTTGCTCTAAGTCACATAGCTAGTAAATGCCAAATCTGGAATTTACAATTTAAATAGGTCTGTCAGGAATAAGTGTACATAAACAAACTGAACTTGATAAACTATTACTAGAAAAATTATCCATTCTTGAGCAATGTGTACCCTCTTTTCTTTCCTTTCCTTCTCATCTTTTATAAGACCTGTCTCTATTTCTCACCATAGTTCTTCTATATCTTGGATTGACTCTGACCAAGGACAGAAAGTCATGAATTTGGCAAGCTGTGATTTCCAAACTAGGCTAATCATCAAAAGTACCTGGGGAGAGATTTTTAAATATAGATTAGGAAATACTAGTTTTGCAAAATGCTGTTGGCTAGTTTCTGAAATTCTGTCCATGTTTTTCCCACTTTATTGTGATATAATCGATGTATAGCATAGTGTAAGTTTAAGCTGCACTGTGTGTTGATGTGATACACTTATAATAAAAAGTTGTAACTAACATGGCATTAGCTAACACCTCCTTTCTGTCACATAACTAACATTTGTTTTTTTACAGTGAGAATTTTACCCATATTTGAAAACTGTACCTTCACCTGATCAAATTTCCTAAAGCCAATAAATATATACAGCTTTGCTGAAATTCTATAGAATTTATGTAACCATTTTTATACATATCAAATTCTATTTTGCATAATATGTATCTATAATGTTTCCCTCAGATAGTACATTAATATTTATTATTATTAGCCTTTATATTTGGCTAAAGCATTTTTTCAAAAATAACAAGCAAAGTATTGTACATATACTGAGTTAACAAAACTAGATTTAGGCAAAAATAATCAGTGCCTGCTGAACTATGGACTGAGGTTCGTGACATTGTACAAAATACAGGGATCAAGACCATCCCCATGGAAAAGAAATGCAAAAAAACAAAATGGCTGTCTGGGGAGGCCTTATAAATAGCTGTGAAAAGAAGAGAAGTGAAAAGCAAAGAAGAAAAGGAAAGATATAAACATCTGAATGCAGAGTTCCAAAGAGTAGAAAGAAGAGATAAGAAAGCCTTCTTCAGCGATCAATGCAAAGAAATAGAGGAAAACAAGAGAATGGGAAAGACTAGGGATCTCTTCAAAAAAATCAGAGATACCAAAGGAACATTTCACGCAAAGATGGGCTTGATAAAGGACAGAAATGGTATGGATCTAACACAAGCAGAAGATATTAAGAAGAGATGGCAAGAATACACAGAAGAACTGTACAAAAAAGATCTTCACAACCCAGATAATCACGATGGTGTGATCACTGACCTAGAGACAGACATCCTGGAATGTGAAGCCAAGTGGGCCTTAGAAAGGATCACTACGAACAAAGCTAGTGGAGGTGATGGAATTCCAGTTGAGCTATTCCAAATCCTGAAAGATGATGCTGTGAAAGTGCTGCACTCAATATGCCAGCAAATGTGGAAAACTCAGCAGTGGCCACAGGACTGGAAAAAGGTCAGATTTCATTCCATCCCTAAGGAAAGCAATGTCAAAGAATACTCAAACTACCACACAATTGCACTCATCTCACATGCTAGTAAAGTAATGCTGTAAATTCTCCAAGCCAGGCTTCAGCAATATGTGAACCGTGAACTTCCTGACGTTCACACTGGTTTTAGAAAAGGCAGAGGAACAAGAGATTCAATTGCTAACATTCACTGGGTCATGTAAAAAGCAAGAGAGTTTCAGAAAACATCTATTTCTGCTTTATTAACTATTCCAAAGCCTTTGACTGTGTGGATCACAATAAACTGTGCAAAATGCTGAAAGAGATGGGAATACCAGACCACCTGACCTGTCTCTTGAGAAGTTTGTATGCAGGTCAGGAAGCACCAGTTAGAACTGGAGATGGAACAACAGACTGGTTCCAAATAGGAAAAGGAATACGTCAAGGCTGTATATTGTCACCCTGTTTATTTAACTTATATGCAGAGTACATCATGAGAAACGCTGGACTGGAAGAAAACCAAGCTAGAGTCAAGATTGCCGGGAGAAATATCAATAACCTCAGATATGCAGATGACACCACCGTTATGGTAGAAAGTGAAGAGGAACTCAAAAGCCTCTTGATGAAAGTGAAAGTGGAGAGTGAAAATGTTGGCTTAAAGCTCAACATTC
>NW_011495038.1:3146930-3147482 GCF_000754665.1 Bison bison bison | reverse complement strand
CTGAAGGAGATCAGCCCTGGGATTTCTTTGGAAGGAATGATGCTAAAGCTGAAACTCCAGTACTTTGGCCACCTCATGCGAAGAGTTGACTCATTGGAAAAGACTCTGATGGTGGGAGGGATTAAGGGCAGGAGGAGAATAGGATGACAGAGGATGAGATGGCTGGATGGCATCACTGACTCGATGGAGGTGAGTCTGAGTGAACTATGGGAGTTGGTGATGTATAGGGAGGCCTGGCGTGCTGTGATTCATGGGGTCGCAAAGAGTCGGACATGACTGAGCTACTGATCTGATCTGATCTGAAACAACTTATGGGTTAAAAAATAAGAGTGGCAAAGTGAAGAATAGTTATAAGCAGATAAATCTACAGCATAGACATAGAGAAGGAAATAAATCACAAAAAAAGCGTGTATGCCTTTGAAAATGTTACAATATACACAAAATGATTAGGATGCTATCAAGTTCTATGGAATCTTAAGTATTGAGTAATTTAAAATGTTGACTAAATATATTCATCTCCATAAATAGATTTTAGTCTGAAACTAGTAATAC
>NW_011495038.1:3146466-3146830 GCF_000754665.1 Bison bison bison | reverse complement strand
TAGTAATACAATTTAATGAGTGCATTCTAGGTACAATACATTGTATTATTAATTCTATTTAATTCTAACAACTCTGCAAGACAAGTATTTTGTTTACATATTATAGATGAATAAACAGAGGACTAGAACAATATTCTAAACACACAAAACAGTTTCACATATCTGTATATTGTATTTAGAACCAGTTCGTTTCCAAGGCAAACCATTCAATATCATAGTAATCCAAGTTTATGCCCCAACCAGTAATGCTGAAGAAGCTGAAGTTGAATGGTTCTATGAAGACGTACAAGATCTTTAGAACTAACACCTAAAAAAGATGTCCTTTTCATTATAGGGGATTGGAATGCAAAAGTAGGAAGTCAAG
>NW_011495038.1:3142338-3146328 GCF_000754665.1 Bison bison bison | reverse complement strand
CAAAGAATTGATGCTTTTGAACTGTGGTGTTGGAGAAGATTCTTGAGAGTCCCTTGGACTGCAAGGAGATCCAAGCAGTCCATTCTGAAGGAGATCAGCCTTGGGTGTTCTTTGGAAGGAATGATGCTAAAGCTGAAACTCCAGTACTTTGGCCACCTCATGTGAAGAGTTGACTCACTGGAAAAGAGTCTGATTATGGGAGGGATTGGGGGCAGGAGGAGAAGGGGCTGACAGAGGATGAGATGGCTGGATGGCATCACCGACTCAATGGATGTGAGTCTGAGTGAACTATGGGAGTTGGTGATGGACAGGGAGGCCTGGCGTGCTGCAATTCATGGAGTCGCAAAGAGTTGGACCCTACTGATGGACTAAACTGACTGACTGACTGAAGAGATTAATAGCAATAATGAATAACCAAATAGGACAATTATAACAAAATACTATAATACAGGTTATGTGATTGTGGTCTCTCTCTCAAAATACCTTATTGTATTATATTAACCCTTTTTGTTAAGATGATGTGAGATGACAAACACCTGTGTGATAATTCCAAGTTAAGTGAATGGCGTGGCATTGTTACTTAGCATTAACCTACTACTGAGCTGATGATAAGAGGAGAGGAGAATCAAGGGGAGAATCATTTGCTCCAGTTGATCCTTGGTCACAGAGCCTTGATGATGTCCATGGATGGACAAAGAGCAGACTTGCCAATGGTTGGGGGTTCCAGGCAGGATTGAAGCAGGAGGTAGGGCATGAGACTACATCATAAAACTCAGAAAACAGTGGAACATGAACCTGCAGATAAGGGGGGAATTCTCTAGTCACTAAAAGGCCAGAACACTAGAGTTCAACTAAGTAGCAGGCTGGAGCTTAATTCATTATTTCAAATATTCAATCACTATAAATGTATTCCGAAGTTACCTTCCTTATAGCAGATACTTGGCTAATCCATCTATAGAAAAAGTGAAATGCATATAGGAGCACAAACTACTTTTGTGTGTGCATTCAATGATTTTTACTTTAATCATTAATAATCATATACATTCATCTGTGAAATTAGAAACATTTTTAGGCTCCCTTATGATTATTGTGATAAATTGCTTATAAAAACAATTTAAAAACCACTTGAGAAAAATATAAAGTACTGGGAGAAAAAAATACATAAAATATTCCCTATTATACTGGATCCCTACTAAAACTAGACACATCTGTTTAAAAAGCATTTTTCCCCATAATTACAGCTTTGGCTTTTAATTTAAAATAAACCTGTTAATTTAAAATAAATCTGGCATTAAAATAGTTTTCATATCAGAATAAATGTGTGTTTTCCCCTAAAGAAAGCTTGATAAAATCCATTTAATTGTTTAATCTTAACTTCTCATTATTGGGTAACTGAAATTAGCAATGATAGGTGTTTAAATAAGCAAATTCCAATTACTATTAACATAAGCAATTCATTATTCCAAATGCAATCAATGTAGCTATTAGAGAACTGTAAACAGAATCATTACCAATGTGAATTATATTACTACTTCATACACAGTCCATCAGATACACTCTTTTTCAGTGAGTTTTATTTATTGTACTTTGTATATTTATGTACCACATCTGCTATGTAAGTGTATGTAAATTTTCTATTTGTGAACATTCACCTCTGTTATTTTTCTCAGGTTTGTAAACAAAATCTAGAAGAATATTAGAGATTTGTAAATAATACATTTCAGCAAAAACCTACTATTATTTTACTAAACTTCATTGGCTAAATATAGCTAGTCATGCTTTCAGGTCTAATTTTAAGTTCTATGTTATTTCTGTGACTTTTGTTTTCTCTTTTTAAACAGATATGGCCTCATCTTAATGTTATCACTCATGTGGCTATAAACATCTTTAAGCGAAATATAGGCTCAATTATAGTGTAAAGGAAGACTTTTTGGATATTCTGAATCAGCCAGTTTCTTACAAGATGTTAGTGGTGGTGGTTGTGTCAGTGTCTGTGTTTGTGTGTAGACGTGGGATGCAGGAAAGAAATACATGTTAAGAGCTTTTTAGAGCAACAATTGTCACACTGATCAGATCAAGTACTCAGTCAAACTCGGAAGACTCCAACACCACCACATACATGGGTTTAAAGGCTACTGGGATGAACCAGCCAACCAATTAATCTGAAAGAGCAGGTATTATCATTTCCACTTTACAAAAGGGAAAACAAATTAGTAAACTGTTTAAATATGACTCTCTCCAAAGTCAGCTTGTCCATAGAATTATAGGAAAATATTGAAAGTTTACAAGGTAGCACTTATTATCAAAGTTTAGAAAGACAACTTCATCTAAATTCTCAATTGATACTATGGAAACAAACTATGTTAAATAATCTTCCAGTAAGTGATAGAGTGAGAACAATGATCCTAGACCACAGCTGTTTTTGTGAAGTCTTGATGGTTAGAAAGGGAGAGAAATATTGCTTAATTAATTTTGTCTAACATTTTCAATACCTTTATGAGTACAATTTGCCTTTTATTTGCATAAAATTATTTTATTATATAGGCTTCTCAGTGGCTCAGAAGAAGAATCCACCTGCAATGCACGAGATATGTATTTGATCCCTGGGTCAGGAAGATCCCCTGGAGGAGGGCATGGCAACCCAGCCTAGTACTCTTGCCTGGAGAATCCCATGGAGAAGAGCTGTCAGGCTACAGTCCATAGGCTCACAAAAAGTCGGACATGATTGAAGCAACTGAGCATGCACACACATACATTTTGTTATACAGTTGTAAAACAGAGTTCTATTCTGAGAAGGAATGTTTTATGACAATGAAAAGCCAAACAATGAAATTTAGCATCATTGGTAGAATTGCTTTCCAGTGTATATTTTGTCTTTTATGAAAATAATCTTCTAAACCTCCTATCTCCTTCCACTGCCACCACTTCCCAAAGGTTAGAACTTGAACTCTAGAAAGAAGAGGAAACTGCAATCCCATCCCCTTGAAGCAAAATGTTTATAGGTCGGCCCCTGCAGCACAGAAACTGGCTAAGAGATGGAGAAAGATAATCTAGAGAAAAACTCTGACAAAACTTGGACTGGACTAATTATATTGATTTAAAGTTTGCTGTTTCAGTTATCTTTAATTTGCCCAACTCTTTAGGTAAATATTGCTAAATGGTAAATCTCGTTATTAACAATCATGTGGGAGAAAATATAGAAGGGTCTCATACCTTACAAGGTGCAAAGTAGAACCAAAGAAGCAGAAGCTGCCTAAAGTTTATAATTAGCAAAAAATGATTCACAAAACAAATAGGGCAGTGATCTAGAGCCTACTGGACAGTGAGCTGAGGTAATAAGTAACATCCAGAATGCATTTGCAAAATATATAAATGTTCTTCACGGATTCCTTGAGGAATCATTAGAAGAGATTGTAAAATAGTGATTTCTTATAGTCAAGCACAGGCTTGAAACTTAATAATTTGTGCCAAATTTTAGAATCATTAACCTGCGATGATTGTTACATCCAGTTTTGTGTCCCAACACAATCATGTAGTGCAAGATGTAATTTCAAAATTTCCTTTTCCTGAAATACAAATAGTACCAGGATTGCTACCAGCTGGAATTTCAAGCAATCATTAGTGAAATTTCATCCCCAAATTTGAATTAACACATGCCATAGCTCAAACACTGGGCTGGAAGAAGCACAAGCTGGAATCAAGATTGCTGGGAGAAATATCAGTAACCTCAGATATGCAGATGACACCACCCTTATGGCAGAAAGTGAAGAGGAACTAAAAAGCCTCTTGATGAAAGTGAAAGAGGAGAGTGAAAAAGTTGGCTTAAAGCTCAACATTCAGAAAAATAAGATCATGGCATCTGGTCCCATCACTTCATGGGAAATAGATAGGGAAACAGTGGAAACAGTGTCAGACTTTATCTTTTTGTGCTCCAAAATCACTGCAGTTGGTGACTGCAGCCATGAAATTAAAAGATGCTTACTCCTTGGA
>NW_011495038.1:3115677-3142238 GCF_000754665.1 Bison bison bison | reverse complement strand
TTCAAGGAGATCCAACCAGTCCATTCTAAAGATCAGCCCTGGGTGTTCTTTGGAAGGAATGATGCTAAAGCTGAAATTCCAGTACTTTGGCCACCTCATGCAAAGAGTTGACTCATTGGAAAAAGACTCTGATGCTGGGAGTGATTGGGGGCAGGAGAAAAAGGGGATGACAGAGGATGACATGGCTGGATAGCATCACTGACTAAATGGACATGAGTTTGAGTGAACTCTGGGAAATGGTGATGGACAGGTAGGCCTGGCAAGCTGCGATTCATGGGGTCTCAAAGAGTTGGACATGACTGAGTGACTGAACTGAACTGAACTGATAGCTCCTGTCATTAATGTCATAGGGCCAATGTAGTGATCATTTTATAGGTATGAGAGTGAAAAGGCCAAAATGTTTGGTCTACCAAATTTGAAACCTAAGTTTGAGATCATCAAGATTTCATATAAAAGTAGTCACCATAGATTAATACATTTAAGTCTTATCTCTTCCAACATGTGTTATGGCCTATTGGTATTCATAATTTTTTCAAATTACTTTAATTACCATACTCAATAATTTGAATTACATTAGGTTTTGACTGTAGCAGCTGAGCCTTACTATCTTCATTAAATTTTCATTTATTTTTAATTAAAAATTTAGAATGAGAAAATAACCAAATAAAACCAAAACGGTACCATCCTGCATTGATATCCGGTCTGCTAAATGAGGACTCATGTCTAGTACCACTTAATGGGAACAACAATTAAGTGGGAATCAGAGACTACCAAATTTCTAATTACTCTCACCACAAACTGACTGCTAGAACATCTTTAAGACTAAATAGGAATCACAAGGAGAGGAGTCTGGTATCCAGATTTAGATGAATCTCAGTTTCACTCATTACTTCAGCTCAGAAGATAAATAAATGAGTCCATAGGAATTCAAAATAGCTTCAAAACTGGGTTAATTTTCTCCTATCCTTATAAATTCTGTGCACAGCAATGACAGCCTGTTACAAGGCTCACTAAAATTAGTAGGAGGACACAAACGTTAAAAATTTGTCTTCCCAAAACACAAAATGAGAACTGCCTATCACAAACAATGAAAGCACAAAATAACTTAGGCAATTAAAAAAATGAAAATAAATTAATAAACAAGTAAATTAAAAAGGAACAAAATTAGTTTTTTTATACATTATCCATGAATCATGAAAACTGTGCTCTAAGGTTTTATTATCATCTCTGTTACATAAAAGGAAATGAGACTCTGAGCTTAAGAAATGTGGCTAACAAGACTTACACATTAAAACACAAAATGGTGAGTTTGAACCACAAAATTTCTATTCATTTCCGCATAGTGCCGCATAGTGCCTCAAATCTGAGGTTGTATACCTCTTTCAAATAATCTCCCACCCCAGTCTTGGAACCATCACTTTGTTGGATCCTTTAGTTTTCTTGAGTTTCATTCTGTTTTGTATTTTGAGATTCAATGAACACAGAATTCAGTATTATATCCTTGTTGTGTTCAGATTATATTACACATAAAAAAGGAACTCTAGGTAATAGGATTTTTTTTCATAAATTGAAATAATTAGTATTAAGAATGAGATATAGTTAGGGGACTCACTCAGCTTATTAATTCAGTTAATACAACCCAAAGAGAAGAAAACAAGCTGGCTTTATTTTGTGACACACCTGGTGTCCTGCTGCATAAGAAAAAGATTGCTGTGGAGCCAAAGAAGAAATTCTGTATCTCAAAGGAGAGCAGATTTTCCTTTCAGAGAGGCAGTTATATTACATTTTCAGCCTTATCTCTCCTCTTTGTTTTTCACCAGGACTGAAATAATAGATTCATCTGCCCTAAAGTTAGACATTATTAGTTGCTCACTTGTATCAGCTGAGCCTTTGCCTCATTAACAGAGGCTCCCCCATGCTGTGGTTAGTTATGGTTATGCATTAAACAGAAAGCTTCATTAAATCAGCACTTCAATTTTCTCTTTTTACCTTTACATTTTGAAATTTATGAAAAAGCTTATTTAACTCCATCACCTTTGAATAGTTCCCTGAATTGATTAGTTCATTAAATGCCATCCAATTCATGTGTATATCTTTTCTTTGTAAATATATCCAAGTCTGTAGCAAGAATCATATGCCTAAAATTATATAACTGTGCATTTGTCAGGGGGCTGGAATGTGTGGTTATCCATCATTACTGGTACTTGAGAGGAGGTGGTCTTCTGAGTAGTTTTAAGTTTCTCAAGGTATACTCATATTACAGCATTAATGTATGTCATTAGAAATGTTTATCTAATATTTTTATATTTTATATTATCTGTAAAAGATACAGTGACTTTGGAAATAGTTTAGAAATAACTCAAGTACAGAATTTTCTGTGTTCTGAGCTAAAGGTATTAATACTTGATTTGAATCTGGCCCCTGGTCTTCCAAATTATGACTGTTTGGCTGTTTTTGGAGTAGCTCTTTAAGCTTACCGTAGTACTCTTTCCAGGAGGAATTAGAACCACATGACTCTTCGGTCTTGTGTGGATTCTGATTTTATTTCATAAAAAAAGCCATTAATTCCAGAAACAATTTCAAGAATTAATTCACTGAATAATATAAGCCATCAAGGTAGTATTTTACTAAATCCTCTTGCTTAAGTGATAGTTTTTTAGCAAGTTTTCCTTGTTTTGCTTTTGAGGTACCATAGAGTAGAAGCTAGATAAACAAAGAAAATTATGAAGATGTGAGGGCTAGATAGTCAATAATAGAATATTTATATGAAATAATTCAATGTAAGGACAAAAGGTAATAATAACAATGAATATAATGGTTCACTATTTATAATAAACAAACTTGAAAAACAATTCCATACACATTTATCATAGAAAATACTCAATTTTTTAAAAACATGATTATAAATAGGATGATAATAAAAACAAACAGGATGGGGAGTCAAAAGAATTGCAGTTGTCACTGCCTTTCCTGTTGACTGCAGCATCTTTGACTATTAGGCACCCACTCTAGACTTCATTTTTTTATCTTTATAAAAATATTATAATCCTGTCTGTCTCAGAGAATTTCATAATAGGGTTAAATTAAATCAAATAAGTCATGTGATATTAATGCAAAAAATAAAGCACTATGTGAATATTAGCAGCTTTTTTTGCTAATATAATTATATACTTTTGCTGTCATCTCCATGAAATATCTAAATTTCAAGCTTATTTTTGTTCAATTTACTCCTTAACCTCTGTTTTCTATAACATTTTTTTTTTAAAGCATCTCGTCATCTCCAGTTTTCTGTTTCTTCATTGACTGCCACAGCCATAGTCCCATGGTTGGGTTACTCAAAACCAATACAATATTGTAAAGTTAAAAAATAAAATAAATTTAAAAAATGTATATACTTCCCTTTATTGACTGACCTTTATTTTTGACTGGAATATCATGCTTTAAAAAGTATTTTTAAATTTCTCTGTTCATAACTGAAATACCTTTTATAATACTTTGTTCTTCCTTCCAAAGCTAAACTTTTTTTCACCCATTCCCCAAAATGCCACCCAAAGGATGTACTAGATTTGTAAAGAAGTTCATATTTCCATTAGAATCGTGGTCATTTCCCCACCATAGAAGCCAAGATCCCTGTAATATGTGAGTGTGTAGCATGGATGTGTATGGATACGTGTGTGTGTGTACAATTATAAGAATCTATTAATAAATTGAAGAGAAAATAAACCAGTTTTACTTAAAATCTGAGGATAGAGAGAATCAAGTTGGTGTGAACACTGACAAGGGACTTTGTGTTATATGCATCTTGCAGGAGACCCACAGACTAGTGGGAGCTCTGAGGCTGCCATATACCCTCTGAGCTGCTTCCCTTTGTGAAAGATTAACTGAATTTGGAAAATTACTAATTTACTATATGGGATACAATGGTCAAGTAGAAGACAGATCAATTTGTGTCCTGTTTGTTTTTATTTGTGAACTTCTGGGAAATTTGCATGGTTTGAAGAACAGTTAAGTCAACATCACTCTCTGCATTGCCATGGGCATATTTCCTAATAAGACCTGCCAACATAACAAAATGGTGTTTCCTAGATTGTTGTGCACATCTTGTCCTGAGGTTGCTCATTTGTGTCTGACTCTGTGCAACCCCATGGACTGTAACCCACCAGGCTTCTCTGTCTTGGAGTTTTCCAGGCAAGAATGCTGGAATGGGTTGCCGTTCCCTTCTCCAGAGAATCTTCCCAACTCAGGGATTGAACCTGAGTCTCCTGCATTGCAGGCAGATTCTTTATCATCTGAGCCACATCTTGTCTTAGGCCTGCCTAAATCAGACTTGTCCTTGTTTTTTTTTTCAATGAAAACTGGTCAAAACAATGTAATTAAGATAATACGATTTCCACCCTGACACAAGGGGGAGAAATTGTATTATCTTAAATACATTGCTTTGACCAGTTTTGGCATTGAAACATGTATAATATCATATATGAAATGAATTGCCAGTCCAGGTTTGATGCAGGATGCAGAATGCTTGGGGCTGGAGCACTGGGATGACCCAGAGGGATGGTATGGGGAGGGAGGTGGGAGGGGGGTTCAGGATGGGGAACACATGTACACCCGTGGCAGATTCATGTTGATTATGGCAAAACCAATACAATATTGTAAAGTAAAAAAATAAAATAAAATAATATGAACATGATTTTATGAAAATAGTCAACACTTACCAAGAGAAAGTTCTTTAGTATTTCCACCATCTGTTGAAGGAAGAGAAAGACTTTGAGCTATATGTAATGTAACAGATGCTCAATGGTCACAAAACATTGCCTACTATAGATGACTATTTCCAGCTTAGACCACTCCCCTGAACTCCAGAACCATATTTCCAGCTGCTCATTCAACACCTCCCCTTGGATTTCTAACCATCTGTCTCAAAGTTAATACGTACAGAAATGGAATTCTTTATTGCTACTCTTCAACTACTTCTGCAGTTGCCTCAAAACTGCTCCTTCCTTCAGTCTTTCTAAGTAAAAGCTAACTCCAGTATTTTGGTTGCCTAGAAAAAGAAGCTTTTCTTTCACATTCCACATACAATATGTCAGTCTACTTTGCTTTGGTTTTCAAATTGCATCCCAGTGCAACAACTTCTACCACCTCTAAACATACCACTCTTCTAGCTCCTGACATTTCTCATCTGATAAATGTCAACATCTTTTTAACTAGACATGGCATTCACCTAAATATTATTTTCAATACAGCAATCAGAGTAATCCAGCTAAAAAGGAAATAATGCCATGTTACTTTTTCTGCTTAAAACCGAAGCCTTCTCATTTTACTGGAAACAAGTCAAAGGCCTTAGAGCGGCTTGTATTCTACATAAACTGATCCCTGCTGCCTCTTTTACCTCGTCTCCTACCCTACACCCATTAACCCCACTCCAAATATGCTGCCTTATACACAAAAGTCACAGTTTGCCCCAGGACATTTGTACTTGCTGTGTCTACTACTTGGAATGCTCTTCTTCAAGATATCCATATGGTTTATTCTCTCTTCACTTTCTAGTCAATAATTAAACGTTCCTTTTTTAGTGTAGCCTTCATCAACCACTCTATCAAATAAAAACTCTCTAAAGAAGCTCTTCCTTTCATAGAACTTAATATCTGTTTAATATTTGATATATTTTACTTATCTTGCTCATTTCTGATCTTGAATAACTAGAATATAAACTAACTGAAGACAAAGATATGTTTGTTATGTTACCTGTGGTGTACCATAGTCTAGACTTTTACCTGATGATAGAAACTATGAATTTTAATAATGTGTCTAAAGAAAATGCAAAAATATTCTCCACATGGTAGTTTGTTCATACAATCCTTAGTATGCTTGAAAAAAATAACTTTAAAATGAATAAAGGAAAGATGTGCAGGTAAGAAATTTAAGCAATACAGGTCATGACATAGCTTTGTAAGAGTGTAAAAGACTAGAGAAAGGATAAATGGATATCATATCACTTGAAATACAAATGTATTCTCATCCTTATTTCCTCTATAAATATTTTGGACCCATAATAGTTTCTTTGAGCTACTTGGGATAGTGGTTAGTTTTTTACCCCAGGTTGCTGCATACCATGTGACTTTATGTATCATTCCAAATATCAGAAAAATAGGTTATATGTAGAATTTATGTTACTACCCCTATTTCACTTAAAAAATTTAGTCCTAGTAAACCCCAGGAGAAAAAAATCCAAAATCAATCATTTACTGCTTCATGGATGTTGCATTTCTTTAGCATTTTACCTCATAATTTTGCATCCCTTCTCATAGATTTCATACTTTGAAAATGGAAATAAATGGCAACACTTCAAATTTGTTACCATTGTCAATTTCTTGAGTGATTTTTCTTAAATAGATTGACAATTTGTTTTGAAAAAAAATGTTTGGCATGCCTTTTGAAGGTTATAAAATCCAGAAAACTTCAAATACACAGAGATCTCAAAGTCAAAATATTTCTTTTTGATGATTTGAGTTTATGCCATGGAATTCTCAGAATGACGTTACATTAGAAAAGGTACATCCTTGGATATTAAAGCTTTAGCTTAAATTTATTTTTTTATACCTGTGGAAATCTAATTTATTTTCTATATGATCTTCATTTCTTCCTTACAGAGCTATTGGCTATCTGATGACAGATACATGACCTTGGGTAAAATTCAATGTCTGAGTATCTTTGAATACAATTTTTAAAATTTTATTCCAAATTCAATCTATAGCTAAGTAGTAAACATTTAGACTGCTTACTATCTACTCTTTTTTCTTTTTACAAAATATTTCTCTCTTTTCTATAATATTTTGCAATTCAAAGGCTTATTGTGTTCCTAGGCTTTATTTATGTAGGACCATTTATTCAAGCATTCTCAACTAAGGCATTTATCTTTCCCCTGCATCCATTTTTACAGCAGCAAAAAAATATCATTCACAGGTAGAGAATATATGACAGTCAGGATAATCCAGGTAGTGAATAGTGACACTTTGAAGATGTACATTGGATAAGCTCTGAAAAGGTTTGGATTTCATGAGTTAATAGATGGGAATCTCTTCAGGCAGAGTCTTATAAATAGAAAGCGTTGTGCACATGTCAGTTCTGATTTTGCAATGATAGCTAAATTCTGGCCATGTGGGATGGGGACCAAGGTGTTTCACTTCATTCAGTGGACATCTAGATATAAATTTGTAAAATAATGTCATGTGCTTTCCCAGGGAAAGCTATGAGAAAATTCCCCAAATGCTGAAAATAATCAAACTTAGCTCAAATGATCAACATTTATTTTGTCTGAGAACTCCTATGATATTAAAAACAAAGAGGCAAAAGAAAACCAGCTTTAAAGCACTGTTGAGTAAAGGGATTTGCTAAAATTGTCATGGACCTTAATGGTTTAGTTAAAGCAGACATTGGTATTTGATAAAAATTAATTACTAACCACTAGTCCTACTGTTCTACTTTCATAAGGGACAGTCTGAACACATAACCTGGCGTCTATGGTTAAGCCTAAAAAAATTCACTCTAAAGTAGTTCAGGCAGCTCAAAATTTACAAATGTCAGGAATGGCTTTTCAGCATTACAGACTCTGCTCTATTATTTGTGAGCTCCTGACATCAACTAACAGGTAACACATGAGATTGTACATTTGGATTGCAGCAATAGCCCTGAGTCTTCCACTAAATAGCTGTAATCTAATCTCTGGAATTCAATTTCTCATCCAGAAATTGAGAAATATAAAGTAGGATGCAATTCATCTAGTCAACAAATATTTATTTAGTGGCTATTATGTGTCAGGCCTTGTGCTAGCTGCCAAGGAAAGAAGTTATTAGCATTTAGAATCTTGGGTTAACACAGATATGCAAACAAAATATTTTAATTCAATAAAATAACAGCTATAAATCAGCAAATTAGAAAGTGAAAGTCGCTAAGTAGTGTCTGACTCTTTGCAACCCCCGTGGACTGTTGTCCATGAAATTCTCCAGGCCAGAATATTGGAGAGGTTAGCTTTTCCCTTTTCCAGGGAATCTTCCCAACCCAGGGATTGAACCCAGGTCTCCCACCGCAAGCTGATTCTTTACCAGCTGAACCAGAAGGGAAGCCCAAGAATACTGGAGTGGGTAGCCTATCCCTTCTCTAGCAGATCTTGCCAACCCAGGAATCAAACCAGGGTCTCCTGCATTGCAAGCAGCTTATTTATCAAATGAGCTATCAGAGAAGTCATAAGTCAGCAACTTAAAAGGTCTAAAAAAGCAATGTAGAGTTGCTGCGGAAGGTATTTCAACATGGATTGAGAATGATTTACCAAACAAACAAAAACTAAAGGAAAGAAGTAAGAGAAGATGGGAGGGAATGGCGAAAAAGGGAAGAAAGAAGGCAAGGAGAGGTTTCAACTGCTGGAGAGAATGTGATGTACAAAATACAATGAGCATGAAAAGGCAGGTTATACCTGGGAAAATCCCCATAGGAAAGTGCAGAGGTCCAGCCCCGGCTGATCCAGAGTATTCGAAGCAGGGATGGCATCGGCGAGGATCAGAATAAAATAGCTTTAATTAGATATTAATTAGAGATATAAAGAGTAATAGAATGAGGATAGCTCAGCAGGAAAATTCAGTGGAGAAAAGAGGCTGAGTAGCTTGGTTTACGCAGGAAACCAATAAAACTTCAAGACAAGAAGCTTGCACCACTTACGTAGGCCACAGGCATCCTTCCGTTCTCCCAAAGGAGAGGAGACAGAGGCCTCCCCGGTCGCATCTTAGAAGCCCAGGCATAATTAGTAAGCATGGCAGGCTCCATGCTCCAGATGGAGACTCAGCCAGAGTTTGAGAGAGAGAGAGACATGGGAAGACCAGTCTTTCGAGGAACTGATCCCAATTCTTTATTTTCCATGGTCTACTTTTATACACTGAGATGTTATGCAAAAGTCACACGGGGTCAGCAGTCCTGACTTTTATCAAAGTCAGGTGCTTCATATAAATGTATGCAGAGGTCTTAGGGGTGTTACATCATCTTCTGGCCATGGGCCTGCTGACAATTTATGACCCTCTCCTTGTGACAGCGGTCAGTCAACACTTATTTCTCCAGGGGTGATTATTCTTAAAGCAGACGCCACCCAAATAAAGTTACATTCCTATAGGGTGAGGGTATAGTGGGTTTTAGTTAAGGAAAGAATTTACTTAGCCTAAGGTCCAACATGATTAATATCAAAGGTTAATACTTATTTCTTCTATATATTCATTAATGTGTATAAGGGCAGGGGATGTGGCAACTTAGCAGTAAACATTGGCTCAACAAATAAAAAACCCTTCACCAATACAATTTCTAATCAGCCCACTATACTTATGGTTTTCTAACTTTTTTAAGGAATCTGTTTTTAGAAGGTTTAAAGCATCTCATGCCTCTCACTGTTGGGAGGCTGTGAGCAATCACATGTGGCCAGACAAGCCTGTCAGACAGGCTAGAGAACCTTCAGAGGAGTTTGTAGGTTGAAACACTCTTGTCACGCCCAGGAGTTTTTATTAACTGGAGCTCTAAGTTAACTCCTTCTCCGAAAGAGGTGGTGGGGGACAGCCCCCCGTAAAGTCAGAGGTGTAGGTGAGAGCACAAAGTAGTAAAGTAGGCAGGCTCTGGTTATGGGGGTAGATGCTCGAGGATTTCCAGGAGGACTCCTGAGGCTCAATCCCGCCTTTGCGTACGTCGAGCCTCCTTTCTCATGACCTTTGCCACAGGCGGAGGTCCTCCCACCGGCCCCCAACAGGAAAGGATGAGTGATGATGAATAGCAGAAAATAGTGAATTTATTTAAACAAAAGAAGTCTTCAAAGAATTTTGAAGAAGGAGATTATAAGATTAGATTTGCAAACTCTAAGAATGTCCATGATAGATATGAAATATATTAGCCACTGAAAGTTAACGTAGTGAAAGTTTTAGTCTCAGTTATGTCAGAGTCTTTAACCCATGAACTGTAGACTGCTAGGATCCTCTGTCAATGGAATTCTGCAGGCTAGAATACTGGAGTGGGTAGCCATTCCTGTTCTCCAGGGTATTTTCCTGACTCAGGAAGGGAAACCAGTTTCCCTGCATTGCAAGCAGATTCTTTACCATTTGAGCCACCAGGGAAGCTCATATTAGCCTGTAGGGAGATTCAAAGCTTAGAGAAACTAGAGAGAAGACCATTACAAGGATTCAAATGACAGGCAACAAGGGGCACACCAGTTAAACCTAATCTTTTTTAGTATTTACTATTTTGCATGTTTTAAAGCAACTCACTTATTCAATAAAACAAGCCTGAAAGATAATCACTGATTTATCTATCACTTCTATTTTGCAGATAAGGAAAATAGTTGAAGTAACATGATAGAGTTAAGCTATGACCTGAGGCATTTTGACTGCTAATTCTGTACTGTTAACTTCTACACTTTACCCTAAATACCATACTATAATTATGCAGAGTTATAACAAAAAGGGTAAGTTCCTATTCTGATTACCAGTTTAAATTTCTACTTCCACCTAGGAGTAAAACTTTTTACCATGATTTTGCCAATTTCAGTTGCAGGTGTTGAGCTACTGGTTCCTGTAACTCAAGCACCTGAGGAGAATGATATGTTCAAATATGAGCCCACGGACCACTTCCGAGTCTCCAGAGTCCACTTTCAAAATCATCCATTGTTTGATGGGGCTAATGATGATGGAACACAGAAGAATGCTGGACTGGATAAATTTTTCAGTGGCTTCATTATTAGGACAAGTGAGAAGACCCCTGAAGGCCTTTTAGCCATAAAGTATTTTCAAACAGGGCATCAAAGTCCATGAATGACAGATTCTGAAGCAGAACAGCACTATTAGTGGCCATGGGCTAAGAACCAGGCTTTGAATTTACAGAAGAAGCACTTTGTAGGCAACTTCAGTGACAAAGGCACACATTCTCTGTGTTTCTGAGGAATATGTCTTGGAACAACATAGTAGCTGGAGTCCTATTTTGTTTTTCTTGATCTTTTTTTAAATTTTAAATTTATTTATTTTTAATTGAAAGGTAATTACAAAGTGTCTGCCTGGAATGTGGGAGACCTGGGTTCAATCCCCAGGTTGGGAAGATCCCCTGGAGAAGGAAAATGGCAACCCACTCCAATACTCTTGCCTGGAGAATCCCATGGAGGGAGGAGCCTGGTAGGCTACAGTCCATGGGGTCGCAAGGAGTTGGACACGACTGTGCGACTTCACTTTCACTTTGTTTTATAGCCTGGTACTGTTTATACCACCTCCTAATCTTCCTGAACACTTAATACCAATATTACATGCATCCAGTTTCCCAAACACTTTTGTTACATAAAGTACAATTTCACTCAGAAGTCCCAGTTGATAACATTGTCTTTTGAAAATAAATAACAAGAGAATACAATAATCCTGGTACATTATGCTTGTCAGCCAAACTAAAATTTCATTCTCCACACCTGTAGCTCTATCAGAAACTTTCCTACCTCTTGGATACATTTTATTCAATTTTTGGTCTTTGCTCCATTTATATCCTGCTGAATCCCCATATCTGACAAGTGTAAGTGATGGTTCCCATGGGACAGAATAAAATAGAATCCATTAAAAAAAATAATCTATTCCATGTTTTTTTTTTTTTTTAATAGTGATTGTGGAAATGTGGTTGTTTTGGAAGAATAGTTTTCAGAGTCTTTTGTTATTTCTCTATAAATAAACACTCATAAAATAAATGTGCATAAAATACTGAAGTAATATAGTATTACTTTTTCTAGTCTTTTCACATTGGGAAATTGTGTGTGAAGAACAGTTAGGAAAACAAGCTTTTTGATCAAACCTCTCACATTTAAAAAGCTCTAATCTCTTCCATTTTAGTAATTTCTATAGCCCTTCCACCAATAACTCCAACAGAGCTTCCTCTTCTTAGCACAAGGGTACTAACAAGATAAGCCATTTTCACTGTATTTCTTTCCCCATCCTATCCAATTTAAAGCCTTTAATTTAACCTTTCCATCTTTTTAAAGAGTTCATGCTTCCTCCTGGCCTAGTGCAAAATATGTATGGCTCTCCTTTGAAAAAGGACCCAGGAAGTGGACTTGTAAAGGTCTAATAGTCTCATCAGATATAATGTTAAATGCCTTACTGACATTCAAAAATTCATCTTGGGTCCCACAGAGCAAAAAAACAAAAAGTCATGCCACTCAGAATTCAGAAACCATATCATGTCATCTACCGAATGAGGGTGTGAAATCAGTCTGGTTCCTAGGAGTATTTTCAAATCTTGAACAAAGAATAAAGAGTTCAGTTTACATAGTAGGAAAATGATATTGCATTTTATTGTTTTGAAAGAATTCTGAAGAAAGAAGTTTATCAGTCCCTGCATATAATCTCGGTTAAATTTATAAACATTTAATTCTCAAAATCCCTTTGCTCTTGGTACATATTTGCCATGGATTATAGGATTAAGAAATTAAAAAATAACAGTATCTCTATTCAGTTGTGTTATAGAGAACTGCCATTCTAATTTTAAAATTACTCTGCCACACTCTGTATTATACCTTTCCAGAAAAAGAGCCACTTAATTAAGTAATTCCTAGTTTACATAAAAATTACTCCCAAGGAAATGAGAACTCAAAGATAGAGCTGTGTCTTACTCAGTTTTGTATTGTTGATGCCTATCATATATTATAGTTTGTTTTAGTTACTCAAAAAGTATTTGTTACAAGAATAAATGAAAATAATCTTGAACACAAAGTCTCCAATACAAAGGAATCTTTCTTCCCTTGAAATATATCTTACACTAAAAAAAACTTCTCTTTATTATTCATCTGGCACCTGCTTGCCCCTTCAATCCACACTCTTTGAGCATACTGATGTTTTGATGCAGTTTGTGACACGATAGACATCCATCCACTAATTGATGCAGTAAGTGTTCACTAAGCCTCTATGGATACAAATGAGTGACTGAACTGAACTGAACTGAAGCCTCTACTATATGTCATGTGGGTGGTAATCAACCACTGCTTCTCCATTAACAGTACTGAAAAGTTGTTATAGGAAGTCAAGATACAGATAGTCATCCTCAATTTTAGGCTTTAGTACTCTTTTGAGCAAGAAATGGCAGCCCACTCCAATATTCTTGCCTGGAAAACTCCATGGACAGAGGAGCCTGATGGGCTACAGTTCGTGGGGTTGCAAAGAGTTGGACACGACTGAGTGACTAACATTGCTAGTTCTCTTTTATTTAAAGTAATATACAATCTGTTCAAATTTCATGGCTGCAGTCACCATCCAAAGTGATTTTAGAGCCCAGGAAGAGGAAATATGACACTACTTGAAGTTTTTCCCTTTCTATTTACCATGAAGTGATGGGATTGGATGCCTTGATCTTCATTTTTTGAGTATGGAGTTTTAAGCCGCCTTTTCTCACTCTCCTTCACTTTCATCGAGAGGCTCTTTAGTTCCTCTTTGTTTTCTGCCATTAGAGAGGTATCATCCCCATATCTGGGGCTGTTGATGTTTCTCCTGGCAAACTTGATTTCAGCTTGTAACTCATCCAGCCCAGCATTTCACATGATGTTCTCTGCATATGTATTAAATAACTGGGTGAGGGTATTGTTATACTTACTCAATTTTGAACCAGTCAGTTGTTCCTTACAGAGTTCTAACTGTTGCTTCTTGACTCACATACAGGTTTCTCCAGAGACAGGTAAGATGGTCTGGTATTCCAACATCTTTAAGAGTTTTCCACAGTTTGTTATGATCCACACAGTCAAAGGTTTTAGTGTAATCAATGGAACAGAGGTAGAGGCTTTCCTGGAATTCCTTTGCTTTCTCTATGATCCAGGGAATGTGTGCAATTTGAACCCTGGTTCCTCTGCCTTTTCTAAATCCAGCTTGAACATCTGGAAGTTCTCTGTTCATGTAATCCTGAAGTCTGCCTTGGAGAATTTTGAGTATATCCTTACTAGCAAGGAAGATAAATGCAATGTTTTACTGTTGCATACATTAGAGCAGAGATACAGTTGAGAAAAACCATGCTAGAGACCTTGAATGACCCCAGTAAATACATTTGAAGGATTGATCTGCTGTGCTTTAAACATAAACAGAAAATAATAGATACTTCCCCTTTAAATAAATTCTCCCCACCTCCACACCCACAATGGACATTTTCACATTAATAATCCCACTCACTTTCCCCCCCATTTTACTTTCTGTAATGCTTATAGCAAAGTAACAGGTAGCTGCTACTGCTGCTAAGTCACTTCAGTTGTGTCCGACTCTGTGCAACCCCATAGACGGCAGCCCACCAGGCTTCCCCGTCCCTGGGATTCTCCAGGTAAGAACACTGGAGTGGGTTGCCATTTCCTTCTCCAATGCATGAAAGTCAAAAAATAAAGTGAAGTGGCTCAGTCGTGTCTGACTTCTAGCGACCCCATGGACTGCAGCCCACCAGGCCCCTCCGTCCATGGGATTTGCCAGGCAAGAGTACTGGAGTGGGTTGCCATTGCCTTCTCCGAACAGGTAGAGTTACCACCATTGGGTTTTAGGATGTTTAGATCTGGCCAATATAAAGCCTAAATCTTTCCCTTAAGAAGTCTTTTCTCCCACAGTTCAACTCTTAAATCCTGTAAATGTTATTGCAGCTGTAACCCTATCTTGAATGGGAAGCAGGTTTTGCTTGAAAGATTTATCTTTGTCATATAAGATGGCTTTATAGCCATGCATACCATTTATTGAGCTGACACTGAGGTTGTAATTTTTCTGAGGGGGGAATAAAAACAAAAAGCTTTTTAGGGAGTATGATGAATGAAGGCGATGCTTATGTGCAGTTGCATCCTTTTTAAAGGGGATAATTAAGAAGAGATTTCTGGCAGGGAAATCCAAATAGGATGGCCCTGACCCATGGCTCTTTTTCCCCACTTTTTAAAAATTCTTGCTTCATCTTTTGGGATTCCTGATCTTCATGGTGGTGCCATATAAAAACCTATTATCAAAAACACTCAAACTAAAGCCATACTTCTCCCACAGGGAATTATATTTACACAGAAATCAAAGTCTCAAGCTGAAGGAATCAACTGCTGAGGTAGGATTTCAAGCATGTCAAATGTACCAATTAGCTTCTTAAAGGAGTTTTGTTAAAGTGACCTTTTCCTTTACTTATTCCGTAGAATAAAGTAAGTGAAAAGAGAAATAATAAGACTAACATTTTGTATTTCTTGAAAACTAAGACCTTTTAATGTAGCTGAGACTCAGGGCATAGCTGATTTCAGCTATTAAAAGTAACAGTGCAGAAATGGACAGTAGCAATTTAGTGCTTCCAGGTATCTTTTTGCACAATGTTTTCTCTATTCTACCTAGAAACTTTTTGCTTGCTCTGATAATTCTTTAACTGGATCCTAAACCTGGCATGTACTTGAGATAACTGAACTCTAATCCAGCCATTGGCTCAAGGATCCTTTGGAGTAATTCTTTTTTGATCCTTTCCTTTTTTGAAGTTTCCACCAGCTTCTCCCTTATACCAGGGTACCCATATTTCAGGAGAAGAAATAAAAGTTAGTATTCACCGTAAGGAGTTTAAGCTTAGGTTCATGATACATTAGGGCTAGAAGGGCTGTTACTTGTCTACTAGTCTGAAATCTGGTAGCACAAGAAACTTGCTTTTGGAGAAGTGGTTGACATAAATTCAAATGACTGCTTACTGGAGAATTGATTCCTCTTATTTTATGAGATTATTTTCATGAATAAGCCTGAGCTCTACTTTCAATCTCACCACTTACTCTATTCAGATGTTCCCCTCTTGTCCAAACCAGTGGAATAATTCACCCTTTCTACAGAAAGGCTTAACACACTGGTAGGTTATAATTTTTTGTGAAAATGCAGTAAACTGTATTTAATACACTCTGGAGAATTTCAAGATAGATATCAAAAGCTGGTTATCCCATGGATTATGTGAACAAAAGCGAGATAAAGTTTGTTTTTTTTAAAAGAGATAAAGTTCAGAAATGACTGAACTGAATACATCTTCATGTCTCATAGTGCTCAGCCAAAGTTATTAATAGAAGATAGTATATGAGATTATAAATGATCATGAAAGTAAAGACTTATTAGTATATGATGCCCAGGAATGCACAAACAATACCTTAACTCAGCTACCCTTTTTATTTTAATTCCAGGCAAGAAGTAAATGTATGAGAAATGTGATAAAATGGAAAGATTATTATTTTATCCAGATTTATCCCCCAACAGATTATTTAATTTTCAAAGTTAGAGAGGTTACCTAGGCCTATGAGATCTCCTTTCATTCCTTAAGCACAAATTTGAATTTAGGAGTTTAGCCACCTCTGACTGTACCAATGGAAAGAGAAGTGAAAGGAATACCAGAACTGGCTGAGTCAGCTTATCAATTATGGAGAATTCATATATTTTACTTTTCTTTATGAAAGAACCACCAGAAAATAAATGAGTCTCTTAATATGAAGATAAAAACCTAGACCCTGTTGTATGAAAGGAAGAAGAGAGAGTATATATGTGCATTGTGTATTAACACAGTTACCATGCAGTAGCTAATACAGGTAAATTAGCATTTTACCTCTATCAACAGAAATAAACCAAGGAGAATAGCCATCTCCATGGGAATTACAGAAGTGTGCTGAGAGGATTTAAGGAGAAGTAGAAGAACTAATACTTTTAGTTGTCTATAAACACACATGCTTATTTTCTGAGATATATCCATATTCCCAATTTGTAATCTCTTGATATTAATGGGGAAAAAAAGTAACATTTATCAAGGTCTTTCCTGGTGGCTAAGATGGTAAAGAATCTGCCTGCAATGCAGGAGATCTGGGTTCAAAACCTGGGACAGGAAGAACTTCTGGAGAACGGAATGGCAACCAACTCCAGTGTTCTTGCCTGGAGAATTCCATAGACGGAGGCGCCTGGTGGGCTACACTCTATGGAGTTTCAAAGAGTCAGACACGACTGATCAACTAACACACACGCACACACAACATTTATCCAGAATAAGTTAACTACCAAGATTCAATATAAAGCAGATAATTCAATGTAAACTTTATCTGTAATATAAAATTACTTATATATAAAAGGTCCTTGTCATGTAGATGGCCTATACTTATTTTGTATACATATTGAATTCACAATTTGTAGGCAAGTTCTACTCTATATGGACTCAAACTAGAAATTAAAACTTTCCAATTCTAAGGTTATTTCTCTCCCACAGCTGAGTGGTTTCCAGGCAACAATCTGGGGTCAGCCAATGTCCATGGTTTGCATTTTTAGCACAGGTCAAACAGTGACCTCAAATCCTGTATAATGCCAAATATATTATGAAAGAGTTTAGGCTCCAATCATTTACATTTCAATGAGAAATATGTTTTACTCTGATATGTTGGCAGTGATTCAGTGCAAATGACCTGTTTTTACACATTGACGTTTTGCAAGGCTTTAGAGCAATTGGCTTGAAATTCGGAACACTTATCTCTGAGTTTCATGCCTCCGGTGTATGAAGGAGTGCTTTTGTGGAATTTTGTCCAGTTATTTCTATTGAATTCCCACTTCCATAAAGTTCTAAGAAATGAGAACAGTGCTTAACTGTCAAATAGAGATTTTGCTTTAAACAAAAGTCAATTTATTTTTAGCCTATTATATAGGATCAAATTTGGAATGGAAACATTCATGTTTATACATTGCCCTCATTAAATCATTTTAATCAACAAACAACAGTTTTAAAGCAGCACAATCTATTAAAATACTGCAGTGTTGGAAAGAGAGCACATTAATGTAAACTCCACATGGAAACCAAGCACTATGGTTGTTTATTAAACCCTTTCAATTACAAGTTCTACTTTTATTTTCCTTCAGTTATACTAAATGTCACAGATTAGTCTAGATGGATTTTAAATTCCTCCCTATTTTGAAGGTGTTCCAAATAGAGCCAAATGAATCTGCATGGAAAAAGATGAATCCTGATTCTACCACCTACTACTTGTATAACCTTGGGAAATTTTAAAACTTTGTGTCTTAAGTTTCTCCTTTGAAGAAATTGGGATAGAAACATAATATCTACCTCACAAGACTGTTATAAAGACTATATGTGATAATATATATATAAAACATTTATAATTTTTTATCCTATGTCATAAATGCTCAATGAAATTTCAGAGTTAAGGTGTAAAAATAGATAACAAAGAGGTGATTTTTCCAGCACTTTTTATGCTATAAGTGATTCAGCTCTTAGGGTATCATTTTATAATTCTAAGGCATAATATCATCAAAAGTCAGTGTGAGTGGTACAGAACGTGCTCTGGGCATTTAAGAAAGATGGAACTCAATAAAGACTAGAATCAGAACCTAGCTTCTCAATTTAGCAATTGTGTGATTTCAGGAGAAACCAGTCTCAGTTTTCATCTCTAAAGTTTTTCATCTCTAAATTGAGTATAATTACTTTTATCTTCCCTATAGTATTAATATGAGATGTGTTTTTTTTTGTTTGTTTGTTTCAACTGGAAAGTTATACTGCAACTTAATATTACTGTCTTTACAGACATGTCAGATGGTGTGAGATTTAAACAACTTTGAGAAATGGAAAGAGGGATTAAGGAGTTTTTCCCGCCATGCAGTGTATACTCCAGAGCATCACTATTTATCTTCACTGTGCCGGGAGAAATATCAATAACTTCAGATATGCAGATGACACCACCCTTATGGCAGAAAGTGAAGAGGAACTAAAAAGCCTCTTGATGAAAGTGAAAGAGGAGAGCGAAAAAGTTGGCTTAAAGCTCAACATTCAGAAAATGAAGATCATGGCATCCAGTCCCACCACTTCATGGGAAATAGATGGGGAAACAGCGGAAACAGTCCCAGACTTTATTTTTCTGGGCTCCAAAATCACTACAGATGGTGACTGCAGCCATGAAATTAAAAGACACTTACTCCTTGGAAGGAAAGTTATGACCAACCTAGATGGCATATTCAAAAGCAGAGACAATACTTTGCCAACAAAAGTTCATCTAGTCAAGGCTATGGTTTTTCCTGTGGTCATATATGAATGTGATAGTTGGACTGTGAAGAAGGCTGAGTGCCGAAGAATTGATGCTTTTGAACTGTGGTGTTGGAGAATACTCTTGAGAGTCCCTTGGACTGCAAGGAGATCCAACCAGTCCATTCTGAAGGAGATCAGCCCTGGGATTTCTTTGGAAGGAATGATGCTAAAGCTGAAACTCCAGTACTTTGGCCACCTCATGTGAAGAGTTGACTCATTGGAAAAGACTCTGATGCTGCGAGGGATTGAGGGCAGAAGGAGAAGGGGACGACAGAGGATGAGATGTCTGGATGGCATCACTGACTCCATGGACGTGAGTCTGAGTGAACTCCGGAAGTTAGTGATGGACAGGGAGGCCTGGCGTGCTGCAGTTCATGGGGTCGCAAAGAGTTGGACAGGACTGAGTGACTGATCTGTTCTGATCTGAACATATAAAAATTGTATTTTGAGAACAAAATGTTGGAAACTAAGATAAAACTTAGCTAACCAGTACCATTAGATTTGATGTTAGTTCAATATGTATTTTGTTGTTGTTTAATCTCTAAGTTGTGTTCTCTTTTGCAATTTACCAGGCTTCTCTGTCCTTGGGATTTCTCAAGCAAGAATACTGGAGTGGGTTGCAGTTTCACTCTTCAAGGGATCTTCCTGACCCAGGGATCAAACCTGTGTCTCCTGCATTGATAGGCAGATTTTTTTAACTACTGATCCACCTGGGAAAACATGGATATGTATAAACCTACATAAATGTTATCAGATGGATGACTTAATTAAACTAAGCTTTGTAATTACAATGCAAATCTTTCATCCACGAATGAAAATATATTATGTAAAAACTCCAAATTAGATTTGGGGTTTATTGTAATAAAGATCCATGCATGGCTAATGAGACAATATGACATTTATATTTGCATATCCTATTAACTTTTGTGCAACAGTTACACAATTATCAAATTTTGTACTGGGTTTTATAATGTAAATGAACATACTTTAAAACAATCAATGCAATGCTTGACGTTTTAGGTAACTTAATGCTACCCTATTTAGCTAATAGTGACACTTGCTTATATTTATCCCAAGTGCTTGGCTTTTAATTTAAATAGTGTGTGACAATATGCATGAAGATGATTCTGAGCTCAAATTCAACAAACTCAATTTGTTCATAGTCTCACATGTGCCATCTGTCTTTGATTAGAGGTATACTTATCCTTCTATAGTTTCTTGCACTCATGGAAAAGGGAAATGACTGTCTTTTTTTCCTCGGTTATGAACTTGAGTATTATGTGCAGAGCACATTCATTGTAACAAGAAAAATAAATCCTTATATGATCAAATATAATCAATATCAGTTAGCCCATGAGAACAAACCTCATTCTCCAACATATTCCAATTACATTCTGGGAAATCACATCCACTTTTCCAGAGCATCATGGTGTTTCTCTGAGCTCTAAAACATTTTAATAGAATGGAATCCTGTAGTGATGGTTAATTTTACAGTTCAACTTGTTTGTACATATTGTAAGGATTAAACATTATGTGTGAGTATGTCTGCAAAAGTCTTTCCAGATGAGATTAGAATTTGAATCAGTGGACTCAGTAAAATAAATTGCCCTCATCAATGAGGACGGGCATCATCCAAACCACTGAAAGGCCTATATGCAACAAAAGGCAGAGGAGAGAGGAAATTGCCTCCTTTTTCCCATCTGCATACTTAATCTGGGACATTGGCCTTCTCCTGCCCTGGGACAGGGAATTATACCATTATGTCCATGCTTCTCAAGTCTTTGGACTTGGACTTAATTACAGCACTGGATTTCCTGGGTTTCCCTCTTGCCAATGGCAGATTGTGGGGCTTCTCAGCCTCCATAATCACTTGAGCCAATCATTTCTTCATGATATCTATCTATCTATCTATGGAATCTAGTGAATTTATAGTATCAGACAAGATTCTCCAGAAAAGAAATGGGATATCTCCTTTTCTCTCTCTCTTACTAGTTTTGTGTTTCTGTGATATATACATATCCCAGATGGAATCAATAGGTGATCTGTGTGTGTGTATGTGTGTGTGTCTTTCTTTCTTGTAGATAAATAGATGGTAGATGATAGATAATTAGACGTAACTCATAGGAAAGTAAGAGTATATCCTATATAAAACACTATATAGTTTATCTAAAAAATCCCATTTATCTGGATAATCCTGATTAATACATTGCTAAAACTAATTGGTAGAAGTCATCCAACTTATAATTTCCAATTAGGTTTTGCATGGAATTCATCATTTTATTTCATACTCTGTAAGAACTAAATTCTTCCTCATTCCCAGTATTTTCTCTCAACCTTCATTTTGAGCAAAGAAAATTTCTCCCCTATGTGTCTCTATACATTAACTTTTGCTTTCACTTCAGCACAGTATTCCTTATCTTTCCAGGCCTCAGCTGTCCCTAGGTTTTCTGTGTTCAGAGAATGTCCAATATATTACTGGACCAGGCCTTCAGTTGGAGCCAAAATAGATTCTTAGACTACAGACCACAGAAGAATAATATAAAATAAGAATACTAAGCAAAATTTCAAAAACAACAACAAAAAGGAAACTCTGTCCAGTCTAGATTTCAGTATTTCCACTTAAATCAGCTTGAAAATGGAAAAAATATAAAAGTTAAGAACATGTACCCAAGCCTTAAACCATGCATATGAATACTAAGGAATTGTCAACATTCTAAAATTTTCTTTAGTATAAATATTCTAGATATCTGGAAGCCATAAGCAAGAATATGCTTAGTAATTTGTAAGAAGTACTGAAAAGAAAAAGAAAGATAAATTAAAATTGAAAATAACATTGTTGTTTTGTTTTGTTTTTTTTAACTAAAGAGCCTCTTGATGCAAGTGAAAAAGGAGAGGGGAAAAGTTGCTTTAAAGCTCAACATTCAGAAAAATAAGATCATGGCATCTGGTCCCATCACTTCATGGAAATAGATGAGGAAACAGTGGGAACAGAGGCTAACTTTATTTTGGGGGCTCCAAAATCAGTATAGATGGTGATTTCAGCCAGGAAATTAAAAGATAGCATATTCAAAAGCAGAAACATTACTTTGCCAAAAAAGGTCCGTCTAGTCAAGGCTTTTTTCCAGTGGTCATGTATGGATGTGAGAGTTGGACTGTGAAGAAAGCTGAGGGCCGAATAATTGATGCTTTTGAACTGTGGTGTTAGAGAAGACTCTTGAGAGTCCCTTGGACTCCAAGGAGGTCCAACTAGTCCATTCTAAAGGAATCAGTCCTGGGTGTTCATTGAAAGGACTGATGTTAAATCTGAAACTCCAATACTTTGGGCACCTGATGCGAAGAGCTGACTCTTTTGAAAAAACCCTGATGCTGGGAGGGATTGAGGGCAGGAGGAGAAGGGGACGACAGAGGATTAGATGGTTGGATGGCATCATTGACTCAAAGGACATGGGTTTGGGTAGACTCTGGGAGTTGGTGATGGACAGGGAGGCCTGGTGTGCTGCGGTTCATGTGGTGCAAAGAGTTGGACATGATTGATTGACTGAACTAACTAACTAACTTTTTTTAATGAGAACAGGATGGAATGTCAAGCAGTAACTTTTACAAATCTAAAACAAAACATTTTTGGTTTTCTTTCTCCTCACCTTAAACTCTTTATTTTTACTTACCCATTTGTAACTGTTGTTGGACTATATAAGATTAATTGCCATTCCCATCCTGAATACTAAAATGAACTTAACATCTTATTAGTAATCAAGATATAATATTAACACAAACTTAGATCTCTTATTTTTTTTAATTCAGCTAAATTTTACATGCAGTGAATTCACAGATATTGACTGAAAATTTTTGATGAGTTTTGATAAATATATAGTCCTGTGCAAATATAAATTTAATCATAATGTAAAACATTTCCCTTATCAAATGGATCATATTTTTCTGCTTGTTTTTTGAAAATTTTTATTAAGTGATGACAATGTTATGTGCTTGATCATAACATTTTCTTCAAAGTGTGTATTTTCCATATATTGGCTGCTTTTATGTATGAAATTACCTAATCTCAAGATTTTACTTTTCTTTTACTTCTCTTAAGCATTTTTTTTTTAAGATTGCCATTTATATTGGATACAAAATGATATTAAGACAAGTGACATTTGGGGAAAAGGATTCACTTTTATTTATTCATCTATATAAATCATGAATGTTGAAAAAAATACCTTTATAGCAATAGTTCTAAGTATAGATGTAGTATAAATGTAAATCTAATTTTCCCCAACTATAAGAAAGTGATCTGAAAATTGTTTCTTTCCTAGTACACATCTGCTATTAAGTAAATGACCAAAGGAATAAAGCACCTAGTAAGAGATTAGAACCTAGAATTAGATGCTCTCTATGGGTCATCTCACCATTATGGGTCATGCTGGTCTATCAATTAAAACATGGAGTTTACTATATATCAGGCAGTAAATGGATGATATAACATTTACAACTTCATTTACTTCTGACATTAACTCTGTGAAGAGTTAATTCTGTATACATTTCATAGATGGAGAAAGATGAACTGATTGACCAGTGTCACAATGGAATTAAATTACCAACATGGCAATGAATCTAATTTATATCTGGCTCCAAGGCCTGTCTTTACTCTTACAGTGCATTTTTTAATGCCTCTTTCATACCCTTTCTGTTTTTAAATTGAGTTGTATTTTCTCTTCTGATTTGAGTTATCTAAAAACAATTAGCACTGCAGATGGTGACTGTAGCCATGAAATTAAAAGATGCTTGCTCCTTGGAAGAAAAGTTATGACCAACCTAGATAGCATATTCAAAACAGAGACAATACTTTGCCAACAAGGTCCATTTAGTCAAGGTTATGGTTTCTCCAGTGGTCATATATGAGCGTGAGAGTTGGACTGTGAAGAAAGCTGAGCACCTAAGAATTGATGCTTTTGAACTGTGGTGTTGGAGAAGACTCTTGAGAGTCCCTTGGACTGCAAGGAGATCCAACCAGTCCATTCTAAAGGAGATCAGCCCTGGGATTTCTTTGGAAGGAATGATGCTAAAGCTGAAACTCCAGTACTTTGGCCACCTCATGTGAAAAGTTGACTCATTGGAAAACATTGATGCTGGGAAGGATTGAGGGCAGGAGAAGGGGACGACAGAGGATGAGATGGCTGGATGGCATCACTGACTCGATGGGTGTGAGTTTGAGTGAACTCTGGGAGTTGGTGATGGACAGGGAGGCCTGTCAGGCTTTAATTCTTGGGGTCGCAAAGAGTCAGACATGACTGAGTGACTGAACTGAACTGAACTGAACTGAAAAACAATTATGCCTTTTGAAGACATGGGAAAACTATTAAAATAATTCAATAATGTCCCTTCTATCAATGGGTGACTTATTTTAATGAAACTAGAGTCCATTCCATAAGCATGAAACACTTTTTCCTTTGATTTTGTCCTTAATATCACTAGTATAGGCACCAAAGACTGACGGAAAGACATTTGACTATCAGTTTTGTCAGTGGTGCAGCAGAAACGGAGGCAACCTTTTTAAAGGCATAATTATTTATGTCAGTGCCTAGATATAAACATTATTTTTAAATTTTTGGTATTGTCACATCTAGGAACAAAGTACAAGAGTCTGAAAAAGGTCATTCTCGAAACGCTGAAAAAGGAACATAGAAAATCAGCACAAAACTGCAGTGCTTAATTGTTATTGCTATAGCTGATGTTATGTTGCAAATCTCTTGGAACAAAGGCAGATACAGCATCTACAATATACTCCTACTCACTGTCCTGAATGTGTTCCATTTCCCAAATGAAGAAGTTGCAAAGATTTTAAGTTATCATTTGTTATATTATAGTGCTAATATAGAAAGAAGAAACTATTTCCCATGACAAAATGCTAGTCAGAGCCTCTGCTAATGAGGTTTTTGTCATATTAATGCAAACGTATGCCAATATGATATAAAATTATTATGAATAAAGTTCTTAATGTGGCAGCCCTTGTAGGGAAAATATTTAATATACAACAAAGATATTGGCAGTGTGTATGAGTGAGTGTGTGTGTGTAAAAGAAGCTGAAAGAGTGAATGAGATCCTGAGTTATTTCAACCACATCAAAGGTATCAAAACAAAAGCAATTAGGATGGAAGAGAGATTGAATGTTAAATATACAAAGAAACAAATGGAGATCAATGGAAAAAGATCCCTTCATATTATGATCATAAGATGCATTGGGGTAAAAATTCATAAATTATATTTATTTTTAGAAAGCAAGCAAAATAATGAATATAGTACTTTACCTGAAGTATGTTGCTATTATTTTTTTAATTTATGTTGCTATTATTAATATTACTCATAAGAACTCATATTACTCATAAGAAGAGATTCTTCTGAGATGATGTCTCATGTCACTGAACATATATGTTTTTTTTATCATGATAAAAACAATTCATTTTCCTTATTATAAATGCATGTGTATTTATTAAATTAGAGAGTCTGAAAGCTGGAAGATTCCAGATGCCCTTTATTTGTGTTGTACATTCTGTCTTTGATCCACGACCTACTTTAATACTGCTGTAACAGCATCTATCAAGAAAATTTATTACTTTACACTTGTCAACAAATTATATGTGCAAACCATTTATCAAAAACTGTTTCTTGACTACTGATTGATAACCACTTCAAGAGGTATGTATTAATTTTGAAAAATAAGACATTATTTCTCAAGAAGATAAAACTGAAGAATTATACTGCTATTAATAAATCTAAATTGAGTAGTATTATAGCAGAAAGGTTTCCTTGGTGTCTCAGTGGTAAAGAATCTACCTGCAAATGGAGGAGACATAGGTCCGATCCCGGGATCGGGAAGATCACCTAGAGAAGAAAACAGCAAACGACTCTAATATTCTTGCCTGGGAAATCCCAAGGACAGAAAATCCTTTCGGGCTTCAGTCCATAGGGTCAAAAGAGTCGGACATGACTTAGTGACTAAACCACAAACCATTACCACCACAGCAGGAAAACAGTGGAGATAATCTGACCACAATAAGAATCAACAAAAAGAATTCCCCACATGTGGTTTACAGGCTCTGCAGATCATCTGCTGGCTTCAGTTTAGTTCAGTCGCTCAGTCGTGACTGACTCTGCTACTCGATGGACTGCCGCATGCCAGGCTTCCCTGTCCCTCACCATCTCTCGGGGCTTGCTTAAATTCATGTCCATTGAGTTGGTGATGCCATCCAACTATCTCATCCTCTGTTATCCCCTTCTCCTCCTGCCTTCAATTGTTTCCAGCAACAGAGTCTTTTCCAGTAAGTCAGTTATTCACATCAGGTGGCCAGAGTATTGGAGTTTCAGCTTCAGCATCAGTCTTTCCAATGAACACCCATGACTTATCTCCTTTAGGATGGACTGGTTGAATCTCCTTGCAGCCCAAGAGACTCTCAAGAGTCTTCTCCAACACCACAGTTCAAAAGCATCAATTCTTC
>NW_011495038.1:3108099-3115577 GCF_000754665.1 Bison bison bison | reverse complement strand
TTCAATTCTTCAACACTCAGCTTTCTTTATAGTCCAGCGCTCACATCCATAAATAACTATTGGAAAAACCATACCTTTGAGTAGATGAACCTTTGTTGGCAAAGCAATGTCTCTGCTTTTTAGTATGTTGTCTAGGTTGGTCATAACTTCTCTTCCAAGAGCAAGCGTCTTTTAATTTCATGGCTACAATCACCATCTGCAGTGATTTTGGAGCACCGCAAATAAAATCTGTCACCATTTCCATTGTTTCCCCATCTATTTGACATGATGTGATGGGACTGGATGCTATGATTTTAGTTTCCTGAATGTTAAGTGTAAGCCAACTTTTTCACTCTTCTCTTTCACTTTCATCAAAAGGCTCTTTACTTCTTCTTCACTTTTTGCCATAAGGGTGATGTCATCTGCATATGTGAGGTTATTAATATTTTTCCCAGCAATCTTGATTCTAGCTTGTGCTTCATCCAGCCCAGCATTTCACATGATGTCCTCTGCATATAAGTTAAATAATCAGGGTGACAATATAAGGCCTTGACATACACCCTTCCCGATTTGGAACAACTCTGTTGTCCAATGTCCAGTTCTAACTGTTGCTTCTTGACCTGCACACAGATTTCTCAGAAGGCAGGTAAGGTGGTCTGGTATTCCCATCTCTTGAAGAATTTTCCACAGTTTGTTGTGATCCACACAGTCAAAGACTTTGGTATAGTCAATGAAGCAGAAGTAGATGTTTTTCCCCACTTCAGTATTCCGGCCTGAAGAATTCCATGGACTGTATAGTCCAGGGGTTGCAAGGAGCCAAATATGACTGACTGACTTTCACTTTCAATACAGTATAAAAAGAGGTGGCATCAAAAATATAAAATGGCAAGAGAAAAAAGAGTGGAGCTTTTATAGGCACATGAAAATAAGTTTGTCTCAGTCTATAACAGATTGTTTTATACATGATATGTTCTATGTAAACCTCATCATAACTATAGGTTCCATAGGTTACATACCCAGAGTAAGCTTACAAAACATAAAAATGGGAACAGAGCATATAACCATGGGAAAGTAATGAATTTACAAAGGTGAGCATATACAGAGGGCAAACAGAAACTATGTGAAGAGAAAATAACCAGAAAGCAAACAATAAGATGTCATTATTAAGTCACTATATACTAATAATCATTCTAAAGGTAATCAGGTTGGATTCACCAATGAAAAGGCACAGAGTGGTTGGATACTTAAAAGAAAATAAGACCCACCTGTATACTTTAACCAAGAGTCTCATTTCACCTGTAAAGACATACAGCCTCAAAGTGAATGGATGGAACAAGATACTCCCTGCAGACGCAAACCAAAAAAAAAAAAAAAAGTGGGATTAGCCATACTTATACTAGACAATATAGATTTCAACGAAAAAGGGTAGCAGAAAATGAAGGTCATTACAGAATGATAAAGAGGTTGATTATTCAAGAAGATAAGCAATCATAGATGAATGTATACCAAACACTGGAGCACCTAAATAAACAATCACTAATAGATCTAAAGGGAGAAAAGAACAGCTATACAATACTAGTAGGGACTTCAATACCCCTCTGTCAGCAATGGGTAGGTCATCCAGACAGAAAATCAACAAGAAAACATTGGAATTAAACTATACTTCAGATGAAACAAACTTAGCAGACATATGTAGAGTATTCACACTAACAGCAGCATAATATACATTCTTCTCAAAAGCACACAGTACATTCTCCAGGATAGACCTAATAATAAGCCACCTCTTAGCAAATTTAAGGTGATTGAGCTCATACCAAATAACTTTTCTGACCTCAGTGGTATAAAACTAGTAATCAACAAAAGGAAAGCTGAAAATCTATAAACATGTGGAAACTCAATGACATACTCCTGAATAACCAATAGTTGAAAGAAGAAATCAAAAAGGAATAAGCTATCTTGAAACAAATGAAAATGGAAACACATAACATCATCTTACGGAATGCTGTGAAAGTAATTCTGGAAAAACAGGTTTACAGGGATAAATGTATATGTTAAGAAGTCAGAAAGATTTCAAATTAAAAGAATAATTTCACCTCAAGGAACTAAAAAGAAGAACAAATTATTCCCAAAGTTAACAGAATAAGGAAAGAGTAAATATCTGAACAGAAGTAAATTAAGTAAAGTTTAGAAAAACAGTAGAATGCATAAATGAAATTAAGAGCTGCTTTATTGGAGAGTTAAATAAAATTGACAAACCTTTATCTATACTAAGAAAAAAGACTCAAAATTAGAATTAGAGAAACATTGCAAATAATGCTACAGAAAAATAATGAGTAATAAGAAAATACTATGAAAAATATATGCCAAGAAGTGGGCAAATGCATTCCTAGAATGATATAGCTTAGTGGGACCAAATTAGGAATAAATAGAAAATCTGAACAGAACAATGACATGTAAAGAGATGAATCAGTATATACTTCCCAACACAGAAACCACAGGACCAGATAGCAAATTCTAGGTAACACTTTGAAGAAATAACACCAACTCTTCTTAAACTTCTCCAAAAATTCAAGAGAAGTAAATACTGCCAAAATTTTAAATGAGCCAACATTACACTGACACCAATTTCAGTTAAGAACACTAAGAGTAAAGAAAATTATAGACTCATATCCCAGATGATATGAGAAAAGGTCAGTTTTCATTCCAACCCCAAAGAAAGATAATGCCAAAGAATATTCAAACAACTGTACAATTGCACTTATTTAACATGCTAGCAAGGCAATATTGAAAGTCTTTCAAGCTAGGCTTCAGCAGTATGTGAACCAAGAACTTCCAGAAGTACAAGCTGGATTTAGAAAAGGCAGAGGAACCAGAAATCAAACTGCCAATATTCACTGGATCATAGAAAAAGAAAGAATTCCATAAAAATATCTACTGCTGCTTCATTGACTATGCTAAAACCTTGACTGTGTGGATCACAACAAACTATTGAACATTCTTAAAGAGATGGCCAGACCACCTGACCTGCCTCCTGAGAAACCTGCATGCAGGACAAGAAGCAACGGTTAGAACTGGACATGGAAAAATGGATTGGTTCAAAATTGGGAAAGAAGTATGTCAAGGTTCTATATTGTCACCCTGCTTATTTAACACATATGCAGAGTATATCATGTGAAATGCCAGGCTGGATGAATCACAAGCTGGCAACAAGATTGCTGGGAGAAATATCAACAACCTCAGATATGAAGATGACACCACTTTAATAGCAGAAAGAGAAGAGAAATTATAGAGCCTCTTAATGAGAGTGAAAGAAGAGAGTGAAAAAGCTGGCTTAAAACTTAGCATTCAAAAAACAAAGATCATGGCATCTGGTCCCATCAGTTAAGTTCAGTCACACAGTTATGTCTGACTCTTTGCAACTCCATGGACTGCAGCATGCCAGGATTCCTGTCAATCACCAACTCCCAGAGCTTGCTCAAATTCATGTCCATCAAGTATGTGATACCATCAAACCATCTCATCCTCTACTGCCACTTCTCCTCCTGCCTTCAATCTTTCCCAGCATCAGGGTCTTTTCCAATGAGTCAGTTCCATCATGTTATGACAAATAGATGGAGACAAAGTGGAAACAATGGCAGGTTTTATTTTCCTGGGCTGCAAAATCACTGCAGATGGTGACTGCAGCCATGAAATTAAAAGATGCTTACTCCTTGGAAGGAAAGTTATGACCAACATAGACAGCATATTAAAAAGCAGAGACATTATTTTGCCAACAAATGTCCATCTAGTCAAGGCTATTGTTTTCCAGTAGTCATGTATGGATGTGAGAGTTGGACTATAAAGAAAGCTGAGTGCTGAAAAATTGATGCTTTTAAACTGTGGTGTTGGAGAAGACTCTTGAGAGTCCCTTGGACAGGAAGGAGATCAAACCCGCCAATTTAAAGTAAATCAACCCTGATCATTAATTTGAAGGACTGATGCAAGCTGAAGCTCTAATACTTTGCCTGCCTAATTGAAAAGCCAACTTGTTTAAAAAGACCATAATGCTGGAAAAGATAAAGATAAAGCAGATGAGTGGGTGACAGAGGATTAAATGATAGGATGGCATCATCAACTCAATGGGCACGAGTTTAAGTAAATTCCAGGACATAGTGAAGGACAGGGAGGCCTGGTATGCTGCACTCTATGGGGTTACAAAGAGTCAAACATGACTTAACGACTGATCACCAACACCATGTCATCTACCAATTACCATTTCCAGGTTAAACTCAAAGAAAATGAAAACAGGATATTAAAGAGATATTCCAAGTTTATTGCAGCATTACTGTAATGGCCAAGGCATAAGGACAACCTAACTGCCTACCGATGTATGAATGGATAAAGGTGTGATATAACCATATAACCAGGTGTGAAGTCCTGAGTAAGAACTTCATCTTTCGATTTATGGTAACATGGTGGACTTTGTGGACATTATGCTAAGTGATGTAAGTCGTACACAGAAAGCTAAATACTGTGTAATACCACCCATATTTGGAATCTAAAAAAGCCAGAATCATAAAAATGAGAGTTTTATAATTGTTATCAAGGTTAGGGTGGGATGGTGAGAAAACAGGACAGGTGTTGTTTAGGAATATAAATTTGAAATGAGGAGTAAATCCTAGAGCTCTAATGCACAGTATAATGAACATTGACAATGACATTGTATCATAATCATTAAACTCATTAAAACCTGGAAGTTAAGTATTTCAACCCTAAAAAGAAATGACAATCATGCAATATGCTAATTATTGCTATGATGCAATCATATTACAACATGCCTTAAATTAACATGTTTAACATGTTTCATACATTAAATTTACCAATGTTATATGTCAAATATATTTTAATTAAAATAAAACAGAATCAAAGACTTAAGTATGATACTGAAAATGCAGCTTATAAGTTTTTAACCAAGATTTGACCTTGATCAATTTATCTGCAGGATTAGAAACATTAAAAAGAAAAAAAAGAACAAGAGTTGGATAGGGATTTGTAGCAAAATAAAATATGCATGAGTGAGCCAGCATGCAGCTGATGTTAAATTAGTGAGTTCCTGTCTAGATGTTGTTATTTAGGCTCATGGTCAGGTTCCTTTTGAGTGAAGCTTCCAAGTTCAGGAGAGTTTACAGTTACCATGAGAGAGATATGTTTAGGGTTAAGCATATTTTGTAAATGTGAAATTTCTAAATTCACTGATCATGTATGTTTATAGTATCTACTATACGCTGTATCTTCTACTCAGCAAAAGATTATCTCTGAGTTTTTACTTGGAAAGAAATGTACTTGTTTAAAAATCTCATAACTCTGTCTTCACCTACCCTCTGTATAAAAAGGCAAGCAATATATTTTAAAAAGACTCATGGTTAGTTATTGCAATTGTACAAACATTTGAAAAGTCCTGACTGAAATTGAACATAAAAATTTTTCTTGATATACCATATAAATACTCCTTACCTGAGTCATTCTGTAGATCTTTCTCAATTTCTAAACAATGCGGTTTCCTTTTATTAAAAACTAATTGATTGGAGAACAAGATGATAGAGTAGGTGAATGTAGTACATCTCTCTCCACGAATACATCAGGAATACACCTTCAGACACAAAAGTGTGTCTGACTGTCTCAACACCAGTTGAGAGCAGACAGGAGTACCTGACCAGCGGAAAAGAGTATATACACTCACACAAAACTCTGTAGGATGAAGGAACTAGGGGGGAAAACAGGAGTATTAGTAGGACTGGATCTGCCCTTGGTGGGTAGGGGAACTGAAGCAGGGGTCCGATTTCCCACACTAGGGCAAGTGTCTGAGTCAGAGGAGAAACATTTAAGGCTGAGAGTGAAACAGCTGATTTGTGGCAGCTTAAATGGAACAAGAAACAGACAATCTTTGCTGTAGCCATACATATCCTGGATAGGGACACAGGTCCCCTGGAAGGTGCAGTGGCTGGGAGCTGGAGTTTAGGGATTGTGGAGCAATCCCAGGGCAAGGGCTGCTGTTGACTATGGACAGATGGATTGAGGAGATGTGAGGGAGGAGATTGTGGTGGGAAATGCTGGTGGAGGAAAGCCAGGCAGCCATGGAAGCAAGGGGATACTGCTGAGTCACATGTAAGGGATGGAGCCATCACCATAGCCTCTCTCCCCGCACAGGCCAGCATTGCTAGCTGAACAATAGAGAGTCTGGCCCATCAAACGCCTGAGGCACTGAACTATAGAGTAGGATCCCATCCAGGATGCCCCTTTAAGTGACTGATGTGCTGAACTAGAGTAGAACTCCAGTCAAGGGGGCCCCTCTATGTGCCTGACTTGCCAAACAACAGAGAAGGACCCCAGACAAATGAGCCTTCTAAGTGCCTGAACGGGTGGAGCTACAGAGGAAGATTGGTCAAAGAGGCTTTCTGACCGCCACTACAAGAAGCTCAAAAAAAAAAAAAAAGACTCTGATAGGGCCTTAACTCCTGCCTCAGAGACAGTCTGTGTCCCTCCACACTTGGTGCTGCAAGGGTCCTTGTGAGCCAAACAGCTGTGCTACCTTCACACTCAACTCTCGGGCAGAGCTGCCACACACAAAAAAAGTCTTGCATTTATGCAAGCAGGGTCACTTCAGTAGTGTCTGACCCTTTGTGACCCTGTAGGCTGTGTCCAGCCAGGCTTCTCTGTCAGGGAGGGGTTTCTCCAGGCAAGAATACTGGAGCATATTGGCCAATACTGGTTGCCATACCCTTCTAGAGCACTATATTTCCTGCTGCCCAAGCCGCCAACACCCCTGAGTACCTGGTGCTGCCAGAACCCCTCGACTCAAGCGCTGCACCACCTCCACACTTGGCCCTCACAGGGGCAAACCCAAGTCCTCCAGGGCATCCTCAGGAGAAAACCCCAGTGCACAACCCACATGCAGAGTCGGAAATAAAATCACAGTTGAAACTCAGGAGCAGTGTGACCAAGGAAGAAGACCCAAAACCTTCCCAACAGCTGTATAAGCTGCAGATTAAATCCACATAACCATCTAGGCAGACTCTGTGTCTATGGAATATATAAAAGGTAACTCAGAGCTCCCACAAAAGAAAACATGGTAGTTCTGATAGCTGTGAACGTTGGAGGCAAGAAGATACAGGAGTAGGACCAGATTAGAATCTGAACTGTTCCCACAACAGGTCCAGAGATCAGCACAGCGTTGGAGGGCATCCTAGGGAGGTGAAGTGGACTGTGACTCCCAGCAAGGGAAAGGACTCTGACAGCAGTGACTCAAGAAAAACATTTGTTACTCTTATGCTTTGGCTTGTTTTGTAGATTCTTTTGGGTTTTCTTTTTCTTTTTCTTCCCCTATGTTGTAGCTGTTGATTTTTTTGGCACTATGAAATCTAATTAAGGTTTGAGCTCCTTTTTTTTTTTCCCTTTCTTTTTTTCTCAGTCACATTTTTTATTGTTGTTATAAACCCCTGCCTCTATGTTGGACTTTTGTA
>NW_011495038.1:3099440-3107999 GCF_000754665.1 Bison bison bison | reverse complement strand
TCCTTTTTTTTTCTCTTTTTATGATTTTAATTGTTTAAACCTATAACTATTTTTTCTACATTTATTCATTTATTTCCTTTTCCTACTGTTCATTTTCCTGTGCAGTTAATATTTAATGTATATAAATCTTCTTTATATACCTGTATATAACTTTACATATCTCTTCTTTCTTTCTTTTCTTACTTTCCTTTCCTCTCAACTTATTTGTTAGTTTTATTTTCATTGCTATATTTCCCAATTGGCACTTTGCTTTAATTTTGTTTTCCATTTTGTGCTTTAGTCAGTATTGTTCTGGTAGACATTATTTTTGGTTTCCTTTGTTCACTGGGTCAATCTATTATACTTTATATTTGTTGGACTGTTTCAATTTTGCTTATGAGTGTATATGTATATGTGCATATTCAGTCACATTTTTATTGTTCTTATAAACTGCTGCATCTACATTGCGCTTTTGCAGTTCTGTGGAGTTTTCCTTTTCTTTTTTTCCCCTTTTTTATTCTTCCATTTTTTATTTTCTCTATTTTATAATTTTAACATTTAATTTTTTAAACCTGTTGTTTTTTCTACATTTATTCCTTTGTTTGCCTTTCTTACACTTCTTTCCCCCTTGTAGTTCATTTTGAATAGGTATAAATCTTCTTCATCTACCTCCATTAACTTTGCATGTACATAATTTCTTTCTTTTCATTCCTCTCAACATATTTGTTAGGTTTTGTTTTTGTTTTTGTTTTTGTTTTCCTTCTTTGCTTTTTTCACCACCTTGGTACCTTGTTTTATTTTATTTTCCACTTTGTGCTTTAGTTAGTTTTCTTCTTAATGTAAATATAATTTCTGATTTCCTTTGTTCTCTGGGTCAGTCTACTGTACTTTATTTTTGTCAGACACTTTTGACTTTGCTCATGGGTATATATGTGCATGTGCATACTTCATTACTTTAATTATTATTTGCTTGATTGTGTAGCTGCCATTTGTATGAGGTTTATCTTTGGTATCTCATGTTTGGACATTTGCTTTAATCTCACTTAATGGCATAACAAATCACTTGTGTAATCCTTGGTCCTGAACAGGTATTATGCCCTGAGACTTTGGAGTGGAAACCCTGATTCCAAGACCATAGACTACTAGGGAACTCACCCTAGGATCATATAGTGAGAACTCACTCAGAGGAAACCATTTGAATACAAGACCCGACGTCACCCAACCCACCAGTAGCACACTGTGCAGGACGCCTCATCTAAACAACAAACAAAAGGAAAATACAAACCCAATCGTCAGCAGACAGGATTACCACCTCACTCAGCCATGTCCATCAGAGGAAAAACAAAAACAAAACAAAACAAAAAAATCTCAGCACAAATCTCACTGCATAGAAGCCTACACAAAGCACTGGAAAAACCTTAGGAGAAGAGAAGCCAAAGGAAGAAAGAATTCAAACTTGAAGCCTGGGAAAGAGGACCTCAAATACAACAATTTTTTTTTTTTTTTTTTAATGAAAAGGCAGAGCAATACTACACAAATGAGGGAGCAAACTAGAAACACAAGAGTCCAAAAAAATGAAGAGGAAATAGACAAACTATCTGAAAAATAATTCATAATAATGATAGTAAAGATGATTAAATACCTTGAAAACAAAATGGAGAAAATGCAAGGATCAATTAAAAAGGACCCGCTGCTGCTGCTGCTAAGTCACTTCAGTCGTATCTGACTCTGTTGGACCCCATAGATGGCAGCCCACCAGGCTTCCCGTCCCTGGGATTCTCCAGGCAAGAGCACTGGAGTGGGTTGCCATTTCCTTCTCCAATGCATGAAAGTGAAAAGTGAAAGTGCAGTCGCTCAGTCATATTTGACTCCTAGCGACCCCATGGACTGCAGCCTACCAGGCCCCTCCATCCAAGGGATTTTCCAGGCAAGAGTACTGGAGTGGGTTGGCATTGCCTTCTCTGAAAAAGGACCTAGAAGAATTTAAATATAAACATACAGAAAAAAAGAACACAATTACTGAAATGAAAAATACTCTACAAAGAATCAATAGCAGAATATGTGAAGCAGAAGAATGAAGCTGTGAGCTGGAAGATAAAATGGTGGATAGTCTCACAGTCCTCTGGGACAATATCAAACATACCATCATTCAAATTATAGGGGTCCCAGAAGAAGAAGAGAAAAAGAAAGGGTATGAAAAAATTCTTGAAGAGATTATAGTTCAAATTTCCCCAACATGGAAAAGAAAATAGTTATTCAAGTCCAAGAGGCACAAAGAGTGCCATACAGGATAAACCCAAGGAGAAACACACCAAAGCACAAACTATTAAACTAACAAAGACTAAGCACAAAGAAAGAATATTAAAAGCAACAAGGGAGAAGCAACAAGTAACATACAAGGGAAACCTCATACCCTTAACAGCTGATCTTTCAGCAGAAATACTGCAGGGCAGAAAGGAATGGCAGAATATATTTAAAGAACTGAAAGGGAAAACTCTACAACCAAGATTACTGTACTGGCAAGGATTTTATTCACAATCGATGGAGTAATAAAAAGCTTTTCAGACAAGCAAAAGTTAAGAGAATTCAGTACCACTAAACCAGCTTTACAACTAATGTTAAAGGGACTTATATAGTCAAGAAATACAATAATAGAAAAAAATATTGACAAAATCAACCCCAAAAATGAAGAAAATGGCAATAAGAACATATACATCAGTAATTGTTTGAAATGTAAGTGGATTAAATATTCCAGCCAAAAGACACAGACTGGCTGAATGGATACAAAAATAAGACCCATATATATGGTATCTACAAGAAACACACTTCAGACCTAAAGACATATATAGACTGAAAATGAGAGGATGGAAAAATATATTCCATGCAAATGGGAAGCAAAAGAAACCTGGAGTAACAATCCTCATATCAGACAAAATAGACCTTAAAATAAAGAAGATTACAAGAGATAAGGAAGAACACTACATAATGATCAAAGAATCAATCCAAGAGGAAGACTTAACAATTGTAAATATCTATGAACGTTACCTGCCTCTTGAGAAATCTGTATGCAGGTCAGGAAGCAACAGTTAGAACTGGACATGGAACAACAGACTGGTTCCAAATAGGAAAAGGAGTACGTCAAGGCTGTATATTGTCACCCTGCTTATTTAACTTATATGCAGAGTACATCATGAGAAACACTGGGCTGGAAGAAGCACAAGCTGGAATCAAGGTTGCCGGAAGAAATATCAATAACCTCAGATATGCAGATAACATCACCCTTACGGCAGAAAGTGAAGAGGAACTAAAAAGCCTCTTGAAGAAAGTGAAAGAGGAGAGTGAAGAAGTTGGCTTAAAGCTCAACATTCAGAAAACGAAGATCATGGCATCTGGTCCCATCACTTCATGGGAAATAGATGGGGAAACAGTGGAAACAGTGTCAGACTTTATTTTTTTTTATTTTATTTGTTTTGGGGGGGGCTCCAAAATCACTGCAGATGGTGACTGCAGCCATGAAATTAAAAGACGCTTACTCCTTGGAAGGAAAGTTATGACCAACCTAGATAGCATATTCAAAAGCAGAGACATTACTTTGCCAGCAAAGGTCCGTCTAGTCAAGGCTATGGTTTTTCCTGTGGTCATGTATGGATGTGAGAGTTGGACTGTGAAGAAGGCTGAGCGCTGAAGAATTGATGCTTTTGAACTGTGGTGTTGGAGAAGACTCTTGAGAGTCCCTTGGATTGCAAGGACATCCAACTAGTCCATTCTAAAGGAGATCAGTCTTGGGTGTTCTTTGTAAGGAATGATGCTGAAGCTGAAACTCCAGTACTTTGGCCACCTCATGCGAAGAGTTGACTCATTGGAAAAGACTCTGATGCTGGGAGGGATTGGGGGCTGTAGGAAAAGGGGACGACAGAGGATGAGATGTCTGTATGGCATCACTGACTCAATGGATGTTAGTCTGAGTGAACTCCAGGAGTTGGTGATGGACAGGGAGGCCTGGCATGCTGCAATTCATGGGGTCGCAAAGAGTCAGACATGACTCAGTGACTGACTAAACAGATGCACCCAACATAGGAACACCTCAAAACATAAGACAAACACTCACAGACATAAAAGGAGAAACTGACAGTAGCACACTATCAGTAGGAGACTTTAACACCCCATTCAAACCAATAGACAGATCATCAAACAGAAAATTAATGAGGAAACACAAGTCTTAAATGATACATTACATGAGATGGATCTCACTGATGTCTTCAAGACATTCCATCCAAATGCAGAAGAGTGTATGTTCTTCTCAAGTGCACATGAAAAATTATCCAGGATAGATCACATCTTGGGTCACAAATCAAACCTGACTAAACTTAAGAAAATTGGTATCATATCAAGCATCTTCTCTGACCACAATGCTATGAGACTAGACAACAATCGCACACGCACACACACACACACACACACACACAAACCTGTAAGAAACAAAAACACATGTAGATTAAACAACATGTTTCTAAATAACCAATAGGCTACTGAAGAAATCAAAAAGGAAATTTAAAAAATTCTAGAAACAAATGACAATAAAAATATGAGAACTCAAAACCTATGGGATGCAGTAGAAAGAAGTTCTAAGAGGAAAGTTTATAGCAATACAATCCTACCTCAAGAAACAAGAAAAACATCAAATAGATGTTTGATGTTCATCTAAACTAACTGTTCATCTAAAACAGGTGGAAGAAGAAGAGCAAAAAAAAAAAAAATAGTAGAAGGAAAGCAATCAAAAAGATCTGAGCAGAAATAAATGGAAAAGAAATGAAAAAAATAGAAAGATTAATAAAACTAAAAGTTGTTTCTATGAGAAGATTAAAAATTTTAAAAAAATAAATGACAAACTTTTACCAGACTCATAAACAAAAAAAGAAAGAAGAATCAAATCAACAAGATTAGAAATTAAAAAGGAGAGGTTACAACAGACAATGCAGGAATACAAAGGATTATAAGAGGCCACTATGAACAATTATATGGTGATAAAATGGATAACGTGAAAGAAATTGGCAGATTCTCAGATAAGTTAAATCATTCAAGACTGAATCAGGAAGAAATAGAAATTATGAACAACGCAATTACAACCACTGAAATTGAAGCTGTGATCAAAAATCTGACCAAAAAAAAAAAAACAGGACCAGATGGCTGCACAGGAGAATTGTGTCAAACATTTAGAGGAGAGATAAAACCTATTCTTCTAAAACTCTTTCAAAATTTCCAAACTCATTCTATGAGGCCACCACTACCCCAATACCAAAATCAGACGAAGACAGCACAAAAAAAGAAAATGACAGACCAATACCAATGATGAACATAGATGGAAAAATCTTCAACAAAATTTTAGCAAACGGAATTCAACTACACACCAGAATCCTCATATACCATGAGCAAGTTGTGTTTATTCCAGGGATGCAAGGATTCTTCAATATATGCAAATCAATCAATATGATATGCCATATTAACAAATTGAAAGACAAAAATCATATGATAATCTCAATAGATGCAGAAAAAGACTTCGACAAATTTCAGCACCCATTTATGATTAAAACTTTTCAAAAAATGGGCATAGAAGGTGCCTACCTCAACCTAGTAAAGGCCACATATGATAAGCCTACAGGAAACTTTATTCTCAATGGTGAAAAACTGAAAGCTTTCCCCTTAAGATCAGGAACAAGACAAGGGTGTCCACATTTACCTCTAACATTCAACATAATTTGGGATGTCCTAGCCAGAGCAATCAGAGAAGAAAGAGAAATAAAAGTAATCCAGATTAGAAAAGAAGTAAAGCTCTCATTGTTTGCAGATGACACGATGCTGTACATCAGTTCAGTTCAGCTCAGTTCAGTCACTCGGTCATGTCCGACTCTTTACACCATGGACCAGAGCATGCCAGGCCTCTCTGTCCATTACCACTTTCAGAGTATATCCAGACTCATGTCCACTGAGACGGTGATGTCATCCAACCATCTCATCCTCTGTCGTCCCCTTCTCCTCCTGCCCTCAATCTTTCCCAGGATAGGGTCTTCACAAATGAGTCAGCTCTTCGCATCAGGTGGCCAAAGTAATGGAGTTTCAACTTCAACATCAGTCCTTCCAATGAATATTCAGGACTGATCTCCCTTAGGATGGACTGGTTGGATCTCCTTGCAGTCCAAGGGACTCTCAAGAGTCTTCTCCAATACCACAGTTCAAAAGCATCAATTCTTTGGAACTCAGCTTTCTTTATAGTCCAACTCTCACATCCATACATGAATACTGGAAAAACCATAGCCTTCACTAGAGATACTGTATATAGAAAACCCTAAAGATAGTATCAGAAAATTACTAGAACTAATCAATGAATTTAGAAAAGTTGCAGGATATAAAATCAATACACAGAAATCACTTGTGTTTCTATATACTAAGAATGAAAAATCAGAAAGAGAAATTAAAGAATCAATCCCATGCACCACTGCAACAAAAATAATTAAATATCTAGGAATAAACATACCTAAGGAGATGAAAAAACTGTACACAGAAAACTATAAGACACTGATGAAAGAAATCAAAAATGACATAAACAGATGGAAAGATATTCCATGTTCCTGGGTAGGAAGAGTCAATATTGTGAAAATGACCATACTAGCAAATGCAATCTACAGATTCAATGTGATCCCTATCAAATTACCAGTGGCATTTTTCACAGAACTATGACAAAAACGTTCACACTTCATGTGGAAACAAAAAAAGACCCCAAATAGCCAAAGCAGTCTTGAGAAAGAAGAAAGAAGCTGGAGGAATCAACCTTCCTGACTTCAGATTATTCTACAAACCTATATGCACCAAGACAGTATGTTACTGGCACATAAACAGATATATAAACCAATGGAACAATATAGAAAGCCCAGAAATAATCCATACACCTATGGGTATCATATTTTTGACAAAGGAGATAAGAATATACAATGGGGCAAAGATTGCCTCTTCAATAAATGGTGCTGGGAAAACTGGACACCTACACGTAAAAGACAAAAATTAGAACACTTCCTAACACCATACACAAAGATAAAGTCAAAGTGGAGTAAAGACTTATATATTAGACCAGAAAGTATAAAACTTTTAGAGGAAGACATAGGCAGGACACTTGATGACATAAGTCAAAACAAGATCCTCTATGACCCACCTCCTAGTTTAATGTAAATAAAAACAAGAGTAAACAAGTGGGATCTGATTAAACTTAAAAGTTTTTGCAAAGCAAAAGAAACTATAAGCAAGGTAAAAAGACAACCCTCAGAATGGGAGGAAGTAATAGCAAATGAAACAACTGACAAAGGATTCATTTCCAAATATACAAGCAGTTCATGCAACTAATGCCAGAAAAACAAACAGCCCAATAAAAATGTGGGAAAAAGACCTAAACAGACATTTCTCCAAAGAAGACATACAGATGGCTAACAAACACGTGAAAAGATGCTCAACATTGCTCATTATTGGAGAAATGCAAATCAAAGCCACAAAGAGATATCACCTCACACTGGTCAGAATTGCCATCATCAAAAAGTCTCCAAATAATAAATGGTACAGGAGGAGTAGAGAAAAGGGAACACTCTTGCACTGTTTGTGAGATGTACACTGATACAGCCACTAGGGAAGATAGTATGAAGATTCCTTAAAAAACTATATGACCCAGCAATCCCCCTTTGAGGCATATACCCTAGTTCAGTTCAGTTCAGTTACTCAGTCGTGTCTGACTCTTTGTGACCCCATGAATCGCTGCATACCAGGCCTCCCTGTCCATCACCAACTCCCGGAGTTCACTCAGACTCACATCCATCGAGTCAGTGATGCCATCCAGCCATCTCATCCTCTGTCGTCCCCTTCTCCCCCTGCCCCCAAATCCCTCCCAGCATCAGAGTCTTTTCCAATGAGTCAACTCTTCGCATGAGGTGGCCAAAGTACTGGAGTTTCAGCTTTAGCATCATTCCTTCCAAAGAAATCCCAGGGCTGATCTCCTTCAGAATGGACTGGTTGGATCTCCTTGCAATCCAAGGGACTCTCAAGAGTCTTGTCCAACACCACAGTTCAAAAGCATCAATTCTTCGGCCCTCAGCTTTCTTCACAGTCCAACTCTCACATCCATACATGACCACAGGAAAAAACATAGCCTTGACTAGATGCACCTTTGTTGGCAAAGTAATGTCTAATATGCTATCTAGGTTGCTCATAACTTTTCTTCCAAGGAGTAAGCATCTTTTAATTTCATGGCTGCAGTCACCATCTGCCGTGATTTGGAGCCCAAAAATTAAAGTCTGACACTGTTTCCACTGCTTCCCCATCTATTTCCCATGAGGTGATGGGACCAGATGCCATGATCTTCGTTTTCTAAATGTTAAGTTTTAAGCCAACTTTTTCACTCTCCTCTTTCACCTTCATCAAGAGACTTTTTAGTTCCTCTTCACTTTCTGCCATAAGGGTGGTGTCATCTGCATATCTGAGGTTATTGATATTTCTCCCAGCAATCTTGATTCCAGCTTGTGCTTCTTCCAGCCCAGCATTTCT
>NW_011495038.1:3068331-3099254 GCF_000754665.1 Bison bison bison | reverse complement strand
TCCACAGTTGATTGTGATCCACACAGTCAAAGGCTTTGGCATAGTCAATAAAGCAGAAATAGATGTTTTTCTGGAACTCTCTTGCTTTTTCCATGATCCAGCAGATGTTGGCAATTTGGTGTCTGGTTCCTCTGCCTTTTCTAAAACCAGCTTGAACATCTAGAAGTTCATGGTTCACGTATTGCTGAAGCCTGGCTTGGAGAATTTTGAGCATTACTTTACTAGCGTGTGAGATGAGTGCAATTGAGTGGTAGGTTGAGCATTCTTTGGCATTGCCTTTCTTTGGGATTGGAATGAAAACTGACCTTTTCCAGTCCTGTGGCCACTTCTGAGTTTTCCAAATTTGCTGTCATATTGAGTGAAGCACTTTCACAGCATCATCTTTCAGGATTTGAACTAGCTCAACTGGAATTCCATCACCAGCACTAATAGCCTAAGGAAACCAAAATTGAAAAAGGCACATGTACCCCAATGTTCATTTCAGCACTATTTATAATAGCTAGATCATGGAAGCAACCTGGACATCCACTGACAGAGGAATGGGTAAAAAATCCATGGTACATATATACAATGGAATATTACTCAGCCATTAAGATGATTGCATTTGAGTCAGTTATAATGAGGTGTATGAAGCTATAGCCTATTATACAGCATGAAGTCAGAAAGAGAAAGACAAATATTGTATACTGGTGCATATGTATTAAATCTAGAAAATGATACTGATGAATTAACAGTCCTATGGACACAGGGGGTGGGTGGAGAAGAGGGTGAGATGTATGGAGAGAGTAACATGGAAAATTACAATTCCATATGTAAAATAGCCAATGGAAATTTGCTGTAGGACTCAGGAAACTCAAACAGGGTCTCTGATAATCTAGAAGGATGAGATGGGGAGGGAAATGTGGGGGATGTTTGGGAGGGAAGAGACATGTGTGTATCTATGGCTGATTCTTTTTGATGTTTGACAGAAAATGACAAAATTCTGTAAAGCAATTATCCTTCAATTAAAAAATAAAGTTGCAAATAACTAATTAACATTGTTTGATTTTTTAAATTCACCAATCTGATTGAAATATTGATACTCTATATCTGTGTGGGTGTGATGTGTGTGTGTGTGTGTGTGTGTGTGGTTTAAATTAGCCATTCAATTAATCTGTCCTCTCTGCTGAACTTGTCTGACAAAATATCTGCTGTAACAACTGAATAACATGTCTTTTTTAAAAGCATATCCAAATGGATACCAGTGGCATCTATTCATAAGCTGGCTGTCTTGTTATGTCACTATTACATTGTCAAGCCCACAGTAGAGCTGTGGCTTTGCAAATCATTGAAGCCTTGAAGTTTTTGAAATGCTTTTATCTTATCAGATCATGATTGTAATATGCCACTTAACTAAGTCATTGTCAACTTGGGGACTGACAAATGTCTTCTGGAAATGGTTACATTATTCATTCATCAGAGGAATAAGATAATTAAGTCATCCGTCAGCTTTGATGCTTGCTTCGATGTGTGCTATTTTTTGTATCCTACCCTTGGTGTGTCTGGTGCTCAGATAAAACCTCTGATGGATATGTGAGTAGTCATAACTACCTCAAGGCTTGAATGCCCAGAAAGGCTAAACTGAGGCCATTGTATTTATCCTTCTGTTTTCAATCATTTTGCCTTTCACATACAACCTGGGCCTTCAGTACAACCGCTCAAGCTAAATTATTTCTTCTTGGTGTTCCCATAATCCTTTCCTATCATATTCCTTAGCATAATATATTATAAATATTTTTCTGTCTCTCCTACTCTAACATAATATCTTCAATGTATTGGATTATATCTTACTGAATTGTGTTTCCATTACACAAGCCTACTGACTGCCATGAAAAACTGATTAATACATAATGGATATGTTAATTAAATAATTGTACTTCTGCTCTATCAAATTTGATATAGGTGATAGAACAATAATACTCTTTAAAAAAAAGTCTGAAAAAATTTATTGAGTAAATTGTGTGATAAAATATATTAGAAAAGATGTTATCATACTAGATTTAAAACCATGAACAAAACTAGTGGAGCTGATGGAATTCCAGTTGAGCTGTTTCAAATCCTAAAAATGATGCTGTTAAAGTGCTGCACTCAACATGTTGACAAATATGGAAAACTCAGCACTAGCCACAGGACTGGAAAACGTTAGTTTTAATTTCAATCCCAAAGAAAGGCAATGCCAAAGAATGTTCAAACTACCACACAATTGCACTCATCTCACACGCTCGCAAAGTAATGCTCACAATTCTCCAAGGCTTCAACAGTACATGAATAATCAAAATTCCCCAATCTTCAACAGTACATGAACTGTGAACTTTCAGGTTTTCAAGCTGGATTGAGAAGAGGCAGAGGAACCAGAGATCAGATTGCCAAGATCCGTTGGATCTTAGCAAAATCAAGAGTTCCAGAAAAACATCTATTTCTGTTTTATTAACTATGCAAAAGTTTTTGACTGTGTGAATCACAATAAACTGTGGAAAATTCTTCAAGAGATGGGAATTCCAGACCACCTTACCTGACTCCTGAGAAATCTGTGTGCAGGTCAAGAAGCAACAGTTAGAACTGGACATGGAATAACAGACTGGTTCCAAATTGGGAAATGAGTACATCAAGGCTGTATATTATCACCCTGCTTATTTAACTTATATGCAGAGTGCATCATGTGAAATGCCGGGCTGGATGGAGCTCAAGCTGAAATCAAAATTGCTGGGAGAAATATCAATAACCTCAAATATGCAGATGACACCACCCTTATGGCAGAAAGCAAAGAAGAACTAAAGAGGCTCTTGATGGCAGTGAAAGAGGAGAATGAAAAAGTTGGCCTAAAGCTCAACATTCAAAAAACTAAGATCATGGTATCTGTTCCCATCACTCCATAGCAAATACATGGGGAAACAATGGAAACAGTGACAGACTTTATTTTCTTGGGCTTCAAAATCACTGCAGATGGTGGCTTTAGCCATGAAATTAAAAGACTCTTACTCCTTGGAAGAAAAGGTATGACCAACCTAAACAGCATATTAAAAAGCAAAGACATGACTTTCCTGGCAATGGTCCATATAATCAAGGCTATGGTTTTCCCAGTAGTCATGTATGTACCTGAGTGCTGGACTATAAAGAAATCTGAGCATTGAAGAATTGATGCTTTTGAACTGTAGTGTTGGAGAAGACTCTTGAGAGTCCCTTGAACTGCAAGGAGATCAAACCAGTAAATCCTAAGGGAAATCAGTCCTGAATATTCATTGGAAGGACTGATGCTCAAGCTGAAACTCCAAAACTTCGGCCACCTGATGTGAAGAACTGACTCACTGGAAAAGCCCCTGATGTTGGGAAAGATTGAAGACTGAAGGAGAAAGGGACGACAGAGAATGAGATGGTTGGATGGCATAACTGATTTGATGTACATGAGTTTCAGTTAACTCCAGGAGTTGGTAATGGACAGGGAAACCTGACGAGCTGCAGTTCATGGGGTCATAAGGAACTGGACACGACTGAGTGACTGAACTGATACATGCTTAAGCCTGGAATATGTCATTTGTGAGCAAAATAAATTTTGAAAATAATTTCACTTTTCTGTTTGTTATCTCAACTAAAAAATCAAAGTTTCACAATGTCTACACCTGAGGCTTGCTATGTAAAGAAATTTAGAAATCATTTAAAATTATTTGTGAACTATAATATACAGCTCAGAGGGAGCTATTATTATGAGTTTTACCACTGTTAACATAGTCAAATTTCAAGTTTTTCTCCTCCTGCATTTATTTAAAGTCCTTGTCATCATTAATCTCTCCCTTCTTGAAATAGTTTGGTCTTCTCTATATCAATCTAGTTATTTTTTATCAATAACTCTTGCTTTTATCTCCACGTGTCTCTGATTTTTTAAAGTTGAAGTCCAATCTTACATATTTTGCTCTATCTAAACTTAACTTTTGAGGGGATCTTATTCAAACGTATAATTTTAAATTTCATCTGAATGTTAAAGATTCCTAAAGACTTATTTAAAATCAAGCAATCTCCCCTGAGGGCTTTCCAGTTGGCTCAGTGGTAACAAATATGTCTGCCAATTCAGGAGAGGCCAGACACTCAGGTTTGATCTCTGGGTCGGGAAGATCATCTTGAGTAGGAAAAGGCTACCCACTCCACTCCAGTACTCTTGCCTGGAAAATTCCATGTACAGAGAAACCTGGTGGACTACAGTCCATGGTGTCATAAAGATTTGAACACGACTGAGCATGAACGCACCACATGTTATCTCCCTTGAATTCAGATTTACATATCTTTCCATTAGGCATCTCCACCTGGATATTTACAAGATATCACAAACTGAGCATGTCAAAAACTTAACTCTTGCTCTATCCATGACTCACCTCCATATATTCTACCTACAGTCTTCTCACTCTTCATGCTTTCAGGTATGGAATTCCCAAGTTTGGGAATCATCCTTTCTCTAACATTTCACATCGAATTTATCAGAAAATCATAATCACCTGCCATCTAAATATAAACTGTGTCTGACCACTTCCAGCATGCCACTGACTGCCACATCCTCATCCAAGCCATCATGATCTTTTGCTTAGATTATTATATCAGATTTCTTACCAACCTTTCTACATCAATTCTTTCCCTACTACTTGTCTCCTCAATGTCCTTTATATCTTACAAATTGTAAAATTGAAAGTCTCTACAATAATCAACTATCCCTATTTGATCTCTACACTCCCCCATACCATTACGACTATTATATATCTGATCTCATCCCAACTCAGTCCTAATTCCTTCCTCTACTTCAGCCACACTATTTTTCAAATGCACATCTGTCTCTCAGCCTCAAGGTCTTTGTAACTTTTGTTCCTTCTGCTTGGACGCCTTCCCTCAGTATATCCTCAAGATCCATTTCCTCACAACATTCATGTCCTTATGCAAATACCACCTCCTCAGTAAGGTCTTCTCTCACTATTCTATTGAAAATTGCAACTGCCAACATCCTGTCAACCTTCCCTGTCTCGCAGTTTTCTAAAACATTTATCATACCCTGAAGTTATTTACTTAAATATTTTGCTTCACTCCATGCAATCAAGTATGTATATTTGCTTTATTAGTGACTGGTTCCTAGTGGATAATACATATATAGGCCTAGTATAGAAAAGATATTCAGGAAGTGTTTATGAAGTGGATAAATGATTTAAAATGAAGTTATACTCTCCAAATAAGTATTAATCACACATTTTTTTTTTTGTATTTGTTTTTTCCAATGTCTTGCCTCACACCTATTTAATAAAGACTACTATTCAGGATTACTCATACCCACTTGTCCTCTTTTGATAAACTGTTGAGCTATCACTGTGTTAGTCGCTCAGTCATGTCTGACTCTTTGCAACCCCATCCATGGACTGTAGCCTCTGTCCATGGAGTTGTCCAGGCAAGAATAATAGAATGGGTTGCCATTCTCTTCTCCAGGAGATCTTCCTGACCCAGGGATTGAACCTGGTCTCCTATACTGCAGGCAGATTCTTTACCACTTGAAGCCACCAGGTAAATGTAGTTGAAAAAATATATACAGTGTTGCAACTTGCAAAATCATGACAAAGTGAAAAACATATTGATTAGGTACAAACATGATTTATTTTCAAGGGAAAGACCAGTATTAATGGGTATAATTTAAATTTAAATCTAAATTTATCACAAATTGTTAGATATCTTCTAACAAATTGTTAGAAGATAACCATACTGAGAATATAAAACTAAATAGACAATTTATATAAAAAGTTAATATATGTCATTGTAATTTCATGAAGACTGCTGTGCCTAACAATTAGGTAAATATGTGAATATCATAGCATATGTAAATCACTATGTTTATGTCACTTTCCTTTAGTCAAACCAAGTTTGTACACATCTCTTATTTAGTATTTATTTATTTGACTGCAACAAGTCTTAATTGTGGCACCAAGCATCTCCACTCCTCATTGTAGTATGAGGGTTCTTTAGTTGTGTCATATAGGATATAGTTCTTGACCATAGATCAAACCTCAGCCACCTGCACTGACAGCACATAATCTTAGGAATTGATTATGACCACTAGGGATGTCCCCAGCTTTCTTTTTTATCAGTAATTTTATAATATGCATAAATAGTAGCAATAATTATATTTTCCCTTGACAACAGTCTATGATTTTTAAAAAAAAAAACGGATTTTTAAGTACCTTTAGATTATAGAAAAACCATGACCATAATACATAGTGTCCACATATGCCTAATTTCCCCTACTATTTACATCTTATATTAATATGGTAGACATCTAACAATTAATGAACCAATATTGAAACCATATACAGGAACTTATGTCCCCATACTTTGAAGTGAAAGTCTTTTGTTTTAGGAAGCAGACCCCCATCAGATGAAAACTACTGACTGCAGGAACAGAGACCCTAAAGTTGAAATTAGAGAGTGAGAGATGTTGAAATTTCACCTTGACATCAACCAATCCAAGAATTGTCCCCTCCTTCACACTGCCATTAAAACCCTTTCCCTGAAAGCAATGGAGGAGTTCAGGCTTGAGCATGAGCTGCCCATTCTCCTTGCTTAATGCCCTGCAACAAATTTGCTGTACAGGAGTGTATCCAAGTTTGGTTCATAATAATATTGATACCTTATTATTAACTACGGGCTTGCCTGGTGGCTCAGACAGTAAATAATTTGTCTGCAATGTGGAAGACCTAAGTTCAGTCTCTGAGTTGAGAAGATCCCCTGGAGAATGTAACAGTGACCCACTCAAGTTTCTGGGCCTGGAGAACTTCATGGACAGAGGAGTCTGGCAGGCAACAATCCATGGGGTCACAAAGAGTCAGACACGACTAAGCAAATTTCAAACATAGTTCATATTTTACCCAGTTTTCTCCTAATTCCTTTTCTATTCCATGATTCCATTCAGGATATCACATTACATTTAGTACTAATGTCCCCTTAGGTTCTTCTTGGCTATGAGAGTTTCTCAAGACCTCCCTTATTTTTGATGACTTTGACAGTTTGATGATGATTGATCAAGTATTTTATAAATTTATTTCAACTGAAGTTTGTCTAATATTTTTGTCATCATTAGTCTGGATTTTAAGAGGAAGATCACAGAGGTAAAAGTGCCATTTTCATCGCATCATCTCAAATGTAAACATTCAGCCTGATGTTGATGAATATTATCATTGTTGATGCTAACTTTGATCACCTGACTAAGATAGTGCTTATCAGTTTACTTCAATGTAATTTCTTTTATCTTGTTTCATGTTGTACTCTTTGGAATGAAGTAATTGTACCCATTCTTAAGGAATGAATGGTTATGTACATTGTGGCATTATTTTGTATAGAAAATTTATCTGTTCTTCCACTGATTTCTTTATTCAATCATTTATATTTCAAAATGGACTCTTGGATACTTATTTTCTACCTTGTACAACCAGAGACATTACTTTGCCAACAAAGGTTCGTCTAGTCAAGGCTATGGTTTTTCCTGTGGTCATGTATGGATGTGAGAGTTGGACTGTGAAGAAGGCTGAGTGCCGAAGAATTGAAGCTTTTGAACTGTGGTGTTGGAGAAGACTCTTGAGAGTCCCTTGGACTGCAAGGAGATCCAACCAGTCCATTCTGAAGGAGATCAGCTCTGGGATTTCTTTGGAAGAAATTATGCTAAAGCTGAAACTCCAGTACTTTGGCCACCTCATGCGAAGAGTTGACCCATGGGAAAAGACTCTGATGCTGGGAGGGATAGGGGGCAGGAGGAGAAGGGGACGACAGAGAATGAGATGGCTGGATGGCATCACTGACTCGATGGACATGAGTCTGGGTGAACTCTGGGAGTTGGTGATGGACAGGGAGACCTGGTATGCTGCGGTTCACGGGGTCGCAAAGAGTCTGACACAACTGAGCAACTGAACTGAACTGACTGAATATGATACTACTTTACTTATTGATCTTTCCGGATTGTACTATTAATAATAGCTTTGGCTACTGGAAAATCTTTTAATTGATTCGTATGTCCCTTTGACATACCTTTATTATTGTGAGGGTTTTGTTTGTTTTGTTTTGTTATCTTTTACTGTATTGTAGCTTTTTGGGCTTTTGAGCATTTTATTTCTTTCTGGAACTTCAAAGTGTTACAGGGTCATCATGTATATTCCCTGGCTAGTCCTAGAAACAGCTATTTCTCAAAACATATTTGGTGCCTTTTGCTGAAGAATATTTTTATAAACTTAGATTTGAGCAATAGTTGTTCATATTGCTACTGGATGTCATTGGTTCTAGGTTATCTCAATTTTCAGTATAAGAATTTATATGGTGTATAAACTAACCTATGACTTTCCAGGTTGTGCTGGTGGTAAAGAGTCCACCTGTCAAGGTAGGAGATTCTAGAGATGCTAGTGGGCTCAAATCCTGGGTCAGGAAGATCCCCCTGAAGGAGGAAATGGCACCCTATTCCAATAATTTTGCCTGGAAAATTCCATGGGCAGAGAAGACTGGTGAGCTAGAGTCCATAAAGCCACAAAGAGTCAGACACAACTAAGTGACTAAGCAAACACACACATACTAACCTACATATATATACACATGTGGATAAATATTTCTATATGTAAACATATAAATCTATATAATATCAAATATGAGCCTATACTGATGTTTCTAGCTCTAATCTAGTGCCATATTAATTACTCTAGCCTCCTTCCCTTGATAATCTTAATCAATCACTCAATTCAACAGTGAGCCACTAATGTGCCTATGGAAGCACATTTTGGTCTTCTCCAGGTTTAAGCCATTATAGATCAGTTCAGATCAGTTCAGTCGAGTTCAGTCGCTCAGTCATGTCTGACTCTTTGCGACCCAATGAATCACAGCACGCCAGGCCTCCCCGTCCATCACCAGCACCGGGAGTTGACTCAAATTCATGTCCATTGAGTCACTGATGCCATCCAGGGATCTCCTCCTCTGTCATCCCCTTTTCCTCCTGCCCACAATCTCACCCAGCCTCAGGGTCTTTTCCAATGAATCAACTCTTCGCATGAGGTGGCCAAAGTATTGGAGTTTCAGCTTTAGAAATCAGTCCTTTCAAAGAGCACCCATGATTAATATCCTTTAGAATGGACTGGTTGAATCTCCTTGCAGTCCAAGGGACTCTCAAGACTCTTCCCCAACACCACAGTTCAACAGCAGTAGTACTTTGGTGCTCAGCTTTCTTCACAGTCCAACTCTCACATCCATACATGACCACAAGGAAAACGATAGCCTTGACTAGATGGACATTTGTTGGCAAAGTAATGTTTCTGCTTTTGAATATGATATCTAGGTTGGTCATAATTTTCCTTCCAAGGAGTAAGTGTCTTTTAATTTCATGGCTGCAATCACCATCTGCTATGATTTTGGAGCACGAAAAAATAAAGTCTGGCACTCTTTCCCATCTATTTCCCATGAAGTGATGGGACCAGATGCCATGATCTTAGTTTTCTGAATGTTGAGCTTTAGGCCAACTTTTTCAGTCTCCTCTTTCACTTTCATCAAGAGGCTTTTTAGTTCCTTTTCACTTTCTGCCATAAGGGTGGTGTCATCTGCATATCTGAGGTTACTGATATTGCTCCCAGAAAACTTGATTCCAGCTTGTGCTTCTTCCATCCCACCGTTTCTCATGACGTACTCTGCATATAAGTTAAATAAGCAGGGTGACAATATACAGCCTTGACGTACTCCTTTTCCTATTTGGAACCAGTCTGTTGTTCCATGTCCAGTTCTAGCTGTTGCTTCCTGACCCGCATAGGTTTCTCAAGAGGCAGGTCAGGTGGTCTGGTATTCCCATCTCTTTCAGAATTTTCCAGTTTATTGTGATCCACACAGTCAAAGGCTTTGGCATAGTCAATAAAGCAGAAATAGCTATTTTTCTGGAGCTCTCTTGCTTTTTCCATGATCCAATGGATGTTGGCGATTTGATCTCTGGTTCCTCTGCCTTTTCTAAAACCAGCTTGAACATCTGGAAGTTCACGGTTCATGTATTGCTGAAGCCTGGCTTGGAGAATTTTGAGCATTACTTTACTAGCGTGTGAGATGAGTGCAATTGTGTGGTAGGTTGAGCATTCTTTGGCATTGCCTTTCTTTGGGATTGGAATGAAAACTGACCTTTTCCAGTCCTGTGGCCATTGCTGAGTTTTCCAAATTTGCTGGCATATTGAGTGCAGCACTTTCACAGCATCATCTTCCACGGTATGAACTAGCTCAACTGGAATTCCATCTCTTCTACTAGCTTTGTTCATAGTGATGCCTTCTAAGGCCCATTTGACTTCACATTCCAGGATGTCTGGCTCTAGGTGAGTGATCACACCATTGTGATTATCTTGGTCATGAAGATCTTTTTGTACAGTTCTTCTGTGTATTCTTGCACAGAAGAACTGTGCATTCTTGCACCTCTTCTTAATATCTTCTGCTTCTGTTAGGTCCATATCATTTCTGTCCTTATCGAGCTCATTTTTGCATGAAATGTTTCCTTGGTATTCTAATTTCCTTGAAGTGATCTCTAGTCTTTCCCATTCTGTTGTTTTTCTCTATTTCATTTCATTGATCGCTGAGGAAGGCTTTCTGATCTCTCCTTGCTATTCTTTGGAACTCTGCATTCAGATGCTTATATCTTTCCTTTTCTCCTTTGCTTTTCACTTCTCTTCTTTTCACAGCTATTTGTAAGGCCTCCTCAGACAGCCATTTTGCTTTTTTGCATTTCTTTTCAATGGGGATGGTCTTGATCCCTGTCTCCTCTAAAATGTCATGAACCTCCATCCATAGTTCATCAGGCATTCTATCTATCAGATCTAGGTCCTTAAATCTATTTCTCACTTCCACTGTATAGTCATAAGGGATTTGATTTAGGTCATACCTGAATGGTCTAGTGGTTTTCCTTACTTTCTTCAATTTTAGTCTGAATTTGGCAATAAGGAGTTCATGATCTGAGCCACAGTCAGCTCCTGGTCTTGTTTTTGCTGACTGTATAGAACTTATCCATCTTTGGCTGCAAATAATATAATCAGTCTGATTTTGGTGTTGACCGTCTTATGATGTCCATATGTAGAGTCTTCTCTTGTGTTGTTGGAAGAGGGTGTTTGCTATGACCAGTGCGTTTTCTGGAAGTCTATTAGCCTTTGCCCTGCTTCATTCCATATTCCAAGGCCAAATTTGCCTGTTACTCCAGGTGTTTCTTGACTTCCCAGTCCCTTATAATGAAAAGGACATCTTTTTTTGGGTGTTAGTCCTAAAAGGTCTTGTAAGTCTTCATAGAACTGTTCAACTTCAGTTTCTTCAGTGTTACTTGCCAGGAGCCGGCATATTGAGTGCATATTGCATATTGCATATTGAGTGCAGCACTTTCCACAGCATCATCTTTCAGGGTCTGGAATAACTCAGCTGGAATTCTATCACTGTCGGGAGCCAGCGTGAGGAACTCCGCCCATGACAAAGGTCATGAGGAAGGAGGCTCGGCATACACAAAGGTGGGATCAAGCCTCAGGAGTCCCCTTGGAAATTCTCGAGTATCTAGCCCCAAAACCAGAGTCTGCCTACTTTCTGCTTTGTGCTTTCACCTACACCTCTGACTTTACGGGGGGCTGTCCCCCACTACCTCTCTCTGAAAAAAGAGTTAGCTTACAGCTCCAGTTAATAATTCCTGGGTGTGACAGTGTTTCAACCTACAAACTCCTTTGGAAATCCTCTAGCCTGCCTGAATAGGTTTTTCTGGCCACATGTGATTGTTCAGAGCCTCCCAACTGTGAGAGGCAGGAGATGTTCTAAACTGTCTAAACACAGATTCCTTTGAGTAGTTAAAAGATTGATTAGAAATTGTATTGGTGAAGGGATTTTCACTTGTTGGGCCAATGTTTGCTGCTAAGTTTCCATATCCCTTACCTGCTGTGTCCTTGGCAGTGTATTGATTAATATAATTGGTGTAAGTAGTAGCTTTAATGTTTGTAACCTGGGACCCTTGAGTTAATTCTTTTTCTTGTTGTAGCCCACCACACCCTTGCTCTGTAGGAATGCAACTTTATCTAATGCTTTTGGAGGGTGGCTCCTGACCAATCACCTTTAGAGAAAAATAAGTTTTCTGAAGAAAGGGTCTTAAAATGTTAACAGGCCTCTGGGCCAGAAGATGATGCAAGTCACCTAAGCTTTTGCATATGATAAATTTGCAGGAAGAAAGCCTGGCTTGCTGCATGACTCTACCCCTTCCCCCATTATCCTCTATGCATAACTTAAGGTATAAAAACTACTTTGGAAAATAAAGTGAGGGCCTTGTTCACCGAAACTTGGTCTCACCATGTCATTCTTTCTCTTACCTTCTGGCTGAATTATTCAGCCTCTTTTCTCCACGGAATTTCCTCACTGAGCTATCCTCATTCTATTACTCTTTATATCCTTAATTAACATCTAATTAAGCAATTGTTTCCTGATCTTCGCCTATGCCGTCTCTCCTTCGAATACCCTGGATCAGCCGGGGCTGGACCCCGACAGTTACTGGTTGGACACAGGCTTGGATTACCGTGATATTGAATGGTTTGCCTTGGAAATGAACAAAGATCATTCTGTCATTTTTGAGATTGCATCCAAGTACTGCATTTCGGACTGTTTGTTGACCATGATGGCCACTCCATTTCTTCTAAGGGATTCCTGCCCAGAGTAGTAGATTTAATGGTCATCTGAGTTAAATTCACCCATTCCAGTCCATTTTAGTTCACTGATTCCTAGAATGTCGACGTTCACTCTTGCCATCTCCTGTTTGAAGACTTCTAATTTGCCTTGATTCATGGACCTAACATTTCAGGTTCCTATGCAATATTGCTCTTTACAGCATTGGACCTTGCTTCTATCACCAGTCACACCCACAACTGGGTATTGTTTTTATTTTGGGTCCATCCCTTCATTCTTTCTTGAGTTATTTCTCCACTGATCTCCAGTAGCATATTGGGCACCTTCTGACCTGGAGAGTTCCTCTTTCGGTATTCTATCATTTTGTTTTTTTCATACGTTCATGGGGTTCTTAAGGCAAGAATACTGAAGTGGTTTGCCATTCCCTTCTCCAGTGGACCACATTCTGTCAGATCTCTCCACCATGACCCACCCATCTTGGGTGACCCCACATGGCATGGCTTAGTTTCATTGCGTTAGACAAGGCTGTGGTCCCTGTGATCAGATTGACTAGTTTTCTGTGATTATAGTTTCAGTGTGTCTGTGCTCTGATGCCCTCTTGCACCACCTACCATCTTACTTGGGTCTGTCTTACCTTAGACACGGGGTTTTTCCTCATGGCTGCTCCAGCAAAGTGCAGCCACTGCTCCTTACCTTGGACGAGGGGTATCTCCTCATGGCCGCCTCTCCTTACAAACGTGGAGTAGCTCCTCTCAGCCCTCCTGTGCCCACGCATCCACAGCTCCTTGGACAAGGGATTGCTCTTCTAGACCCCGCCCCTGACCTCGGAGGTGGGGTAGCTCCTCCCGGCCACTGCACCTGACTTCGGGTGAAGGGTAGCTCCTCTTGGCCATGCTTCTGCACGGTCTGTCACCGAGGGGTAGCTCCTCTTGGCCACGTTTCTGTGCTGTCCATAACAGCTTGCGTGCTTCTGTATACAGATATACATTATAGATGTATATCTATATACATCTGAGCGACTGAACTGAACTGAACTGATAGCACAGTATACTGAGTATATCTGACTGTAGCTCAAGCAACACCAGAATAGGAGTGAAAAGATGAGATGGAAAGTGATAGAATGGAAGCTAGTACTGGGTCAGCCACATCCTAGATGTGTCAGATCAGATCAGTAGCTCAGTCGTGTCCGACTCTTTGCGACCCCATGAATCGCAGCACGCCAGGCCTCCCTGTCCATCACCAACTCCCAGAGTTCACTCAGACTCACGTCCATCGAGTCAGTGATGCCATCCAGCCATCTCATCCTCTGTCGTCCCCTTCTCCTCCTGCCCCCAATCCCTCCCAGCATCAGAGTCTTTGCCAATGAGTCAACTCTTCCCATGAGGTGGCCAAAGTACTGGAGTTTCAGCTTTAGCATGATTCTTTCCAAAGAAATCCCAGGGCTGATCTCCTTCAGAATGGACTAGTTGGATCTCCTTGGAGTCCAAGGGACTCTCAAGAGTCTTCTCCAACACCACAGTTCAAAAGCATCGATTCTTCGGAGCTCAGCCTTCTTCACAGTCCAACTCTCACATCCATACATGACCACAGGAAAAACCATAGCCTTGACTAGACGGACCTTTGTTGGCAAAGTAATGTCTCTGCTTTTGAATATGCTATCTAGGTTGGTCATCACTTTCCTTCCAAGAAGTAAGCGTCCTTTAATTTCATGGCTGCAGTCACCATGTGCAGTGATTTTGGAACCCAGAAAAATAAAGTCTGACACTGTTTCCACTGTTTCCCCATCTATTTCCCATGAAGTGATGGGACCGGATGCCATGATCTTCATTTTCTGAATGTTGAGCTTTAAGCCAACTTTTTCACTCTCCACTTTCACCTTCATCAAGAGGCTTTTTAGTTCCTCTTCACTTTCTGCCACAAGGGTGGTGTCATCTGCAAGAGAGTTCCTAGATGTATACTTGCCCTCAACTACTCCATAGACATCATGGAGCTTGTATGAGATATGTGAAAAGATATTATTAAATTTAAGTCTCCATAATATGTAAAGATAAATAAGTAACATAGCCACCAACCTAGGAATACTTTTATCAATTTTGTTTCTCATTTAGTGGAGGGTCTCATAAGTTCAAATTTTAGTGATTACCGAATATTACCTATTAAACTCACGACCCAGTCTACTTGTTTCTGCTCTAAACCAAATTCCTAAATCATCATCCTTCTTTTTTTTCTTTTGATATTTTTAATTTACATTTTTATTGAAGGATAATTGCTTTATAGAATTTTGCTGTTTTCTGTCAAACAGCAACATGAATCAGCCATAGGTATACATATATCCTCTCCCTTTTGAAGCCCCCTCCCATCTCTCTCCTCATCCCACCCCTCTAGGTTGATACAGAGCCCCTCTTTGAGTTTCCTGAGCCATACACCAAATTCCCATTGGCTATCTATTTTACATATAGTAATATAGGTTTCCATTTTACTCTTTCCATATATTGCACCCTCTCCTCCCCTCTCCCAATGTCCATAAGTCTATTCTCTATGTCTGTTTCTCCATTGCTGCCCTGTAAATAAGTTGTTCAGTATCATTCTCCTAGATTCCGTATATATATATATCAGATCAGATCAGATCAGTCACTCAGTCATGTCCGACTCTTTGCGACCCCATGAATCGCAGCACGCCAGGCCTCCCTGTCCATCACCAACACCTGGAGTTCATTCAGACTCATGTCCATCGAGTCAGTGATGCCATCCAGCCATCTCATCCTCTGTCGTCCCCTTCTGCTCCTGCCCCCAATCCCTCCCAGCATCATAGTCTTTGCCAATGAGTCAACTCTTCGCATGAGGTGGCCAAAGTACTGAAGTTTCAGCTTTAGCATCATTTCTTCCAAAGAAATCCCAGGGCTGATCTCCTTCAGAATGGACTGGTTGGATCTCCTTGCAGTCCAAGGGACTCTCAAGAGTCTTCTCCAACACCACAGTTCAAAAGCGTCTATTCTTCGGCACTCAGCCTTCTTCACAGTCCAACTCTCACATCCATACATGACCACAGGAAAAAACATAGCCTTGACTAGATGAACCTTTGTTGGCTTACTCAGCCCTAGAAAGGAATGCATTTGAGTCAGTTCTGATGAGGTGGATGTACTTAAAACCTATCATACAAAAGTAAATGAGTCATAATATATTTCTCTTTATGACTCATTTACTTTTGTATGATAGGTTTTAAGTACATCCACCTCATCAGAACTGACTCAAATGCATTCCTTTCTAGGGCTGAGTAATATTTCATTGTGTATATGAACCACAGCTTCTTTTTCTGTTCGTCTATCAATGGACATCTAGGTTACTTCCACATCCCAGCTATTGTAAACATTGCTGCAAATAACAATGGGATACATGTATTTTCTCAATTTTGGTTTCCTCGGGGTATGTGCCTAGGAGTGGTATTGCTGGGTCATATGGTGGTTTTATTCCTAGTTTGTTTTTGTTTGTTTGTTTGTTTTTTAGAAATCTCCACACTGTCTTCCATAGTGGCTGTATCAGCTTACATTCCTAAAAACAGTGCAAGAGCATTCCCTTTTCTCCATACCCACTTCAGCATTTAATTTTTGTAGATTTTTTGATGATGCCATTCTGACTGGTGTGAGATGATATTTCGTTGTAGTTTTGATTTCCTTTTCCATAGTAATGAGCAATGTTGAACATATTTTCATGTGTTTGTTAGCCATCTATATGTCTTCTTTGGAGATATGTCTGCTTAGGTCTTTTTCCCTTTTGATTGGGTTGTTTGTTTTTCTGGCAATGAGTTGTATGAGGTGCTTGTATATTTTGGAAATGAATCCTTTGTCAGTTGTTTCATTTGCTATTACTTTCTCCCATTCTGAGGGTTGTATTTTCACCTTGCTTACAGTTTCCTTTGCTATGTAAAAGCTTTTAAAGCTAATCAGGTCCCACTTGTTTATTTTGTCTTTATTTCCATTACTCTAGGAGGTAAGTCAAAGAGAATTTTTCTTTGATTTATGTCATTGAGTGTTCTGCCTATGTTTTCCCCTAAAAGTTTTATAGTTTCTGGTCTTATATTTAGGTCTTTAATCCATTTTGAGTTTATCTTTGTGTACAGTGTTAGGAAGTGTTCTAATTTCATTCTTTTACACGTAGGTGTCATTTTCCCAGCACCATTTATTGAAGAGGTCGTTTCTGCCCCGTTGTATATTCTTGTCTCCTTTGTCAAAAATAAGGTACCCATAGCTACATGTATATGGGTCTTGGGTTTGTACCCATTCAGCCAGTCTGTGTCTTTTAGTTGGAGCATTTAATCCATTTACATTTAAAACAATTATTGATATATATGTTCTTATTGCCATTTTCTTAATTGTTCAGGGTTGATTTTGTTTATGTTTTTTCTTCTATTGTATTTCTTGACTACATAAGTCCCTTTAACATTGGTTGTAAAGCTGGTTTGGTGGTACTGAATTCTCTTAACTTTTGCTTGTCTGAAATACTTTTTATTTCTCCATCAATTTTGAATGAAATCTTTTCTGGGTACAGTAATCTTGGTTGTAGAGTTTTCCTTTTCAGTACTTTAAATATATCCTGCCATTCCCTTCTGGCCTCAATTTCTGCTGAAAGATCAGCTCTTAAGCATATGAGGTTTCCCTTAAATGTTACTTGCTGCTTCTCCCTTGCTGCTTTTAATATTATTTCTTTGTGTTTAGTCTTGTTAGTTTTTACTACGTGTCTTGGTGTGTTTCTCCTTGCGTTTATTCTATATGGGACTTTTTGTGCATCTTGGTCTTGATTGACTATTCCCTTTTCCATATTGGGAAAATTTTGAACTTCAATCTCTTCAAAAATTTTCTTATACCCTTTCTTTTTCTCTTCTTCTTCTGGGATCCCAATAATTTGAATGATGGTGCATTTGATATTGTCCCAGAAGTCTGTGAGACTATGCCCAGTTATTTTCATTATTTTTACCTTATGCTCTTTAGACATTATTTCTACCATTGTATCTTCCAGCTCACTGATTCATTCTTCTGATTCACAAATTCTGCTATTGATTCCTTCTAGAGTATTTTTAATTTCAGTAAGTGTGTTGTTTGTCTCTGTATGTTTATCCTTTAATTCTTCTAGGTAATTTTTAATTAATTCTTGCATTTTCTCCATTTTATTTTCAAGGTTTCTGAACATCTTTACTATCATTATTCTGAATTATTTTTAAGGTAGTTTACCTATTTCCTCTTCATTTATTTAGACTCCTGTGTTTCTAGTTTATTCATTCATTTCTGTAGTATTTCTCTGCCATTTCATTATTTTTTTAACTCATTGTGTTTGAGATCTCCTTTTCCCAGGCTTCAGGGTTGACTTCTTTCTTCTTTTTAGTTTCTGTCCACCTAAGGTTTGTCCAGTGGTTTGTGAAAGCTTTGTATATGATGAGATTTGTGCTGAGTTTTTGTTTGTTTTTTTGTTTTGTTTTGTTTTTCTTCTGATGGTCATGGGTTAGTGAGGGGGTAATCCTGTATGCTGATGATTGGGTTTGTATTTTCATGTAGTTTGTTATTTAGATGAAGTGTCCTGCACAGGGTGCTACTGGCGATTGGGTGATGCCAGGTCTTGTATTCAAGTGGTTTTCTTTGTGTGAGTTCTCACTATTTGATACTCCCTAGGGAAGAAGCACAAGCTGGAATCAAGATTGCAGGGAGAAATATCAATAACCTCAGATATGCAGATGACACCATCCTTATGGCAGAAAGTGAAGAGGAACTAAAAAGCCTCTTGATGAAAGTGAAAGAGGAAAGTGAAAAAGTTGGCTTAAAGCTCAACATTCAGAAACTGAAGATCATGGCATCTGGTCTCATCACTTCATGGGAAATAGATGAGAAATAGTGGCAACAGTGTCAGACTTTATTTTTTTGGGCTCCAAAATCACTGCAGATGGTGATTGCAGCCATGAAATTAAAAGACGCTTACTCCTTGGAAGGAAAGTTATGACCAACCTAGATAGCATATTCAAAAGCAGAGACATTACTTTGCCAACAAAGGTCCGTCTAGTCAAGGCTATGGTTTTTCCAGTGGTCATGTATATGTGAGAGTTGGACTGTGAAAAAGCTGAGTACCGAAGAATTGATGCTTTTGAACTGTGGTGTTGGAGAAGACTCTTGAGAGTCCCTTAGACTGCAAGGAGATCCAACCAGCCCATTCTGAAAGAGATCAGCCCTGGGATTTCTTTGGAAGGAATGATGCTAAAGCTGAAACTCCAGTACTTTGGCCACCTCATGCAAAGAGTTGACTCATTGGCAAAGACTATGATGCTGGGAGGGATTGGGGGCAGGAGGAGAAGGGGACGACAGAGGATGAGATGGCTGGATGGCATCACTGACTCGATGGATGTGAGTCTGAGTGAGCTCTGGGTGTTGGTGATGGACAGGGAGGCCTGGTGTGCTGCAATTCATGGGGTCCCAAAGAGTCGAACACAACTGAGCGACTGGACTGAACTGAACTGAACTGAACTGAGGGTTAGTTGTCTTGGAGTCAGTATCCCCACTCCAAAGTCTCAGGGCTTGAACTTGGGTCAGGAATAAAGATTCCACAAGTGGTTTGTTAAGGCATTAAGTGAGATTAAAACAAATATCCAAAAAAGAGAAACCTAGATGAACCCCAGACAAATGGCAGCTTCAAAATCAGGCAAATAATTAAAATAGTGGAATAAACCCATATACATATACACCCATGAGCAAAGTCAAAACAGCCCAGCAAAAATAAAGTACAATAGATTGACCTGGCAAAGAAAGAAAATCAAAAATTTTATTTACCAGTTAAGAACAAAACTAACTAAAGCACCAAATGAAAAACAAAATAAAACAAGATGCCAAGTGGGGAATAAAGCAATTAAAATAATACTAACAAATATTTTGAGAGGAAAGGAAGAAAAGAAAGAAAGAATTGATATTCAAAGTTAAACAAAGGTAGATCAATAATATTTATATACATTAAAGATTAACTGCAAGGGGAAAAGAACAGTAGGAAAAGCAAACAAAGGAATAAATGTAGAGAAAATAATGATAGGCTTTAAAAATTACAATTAAAAAAAAAAGAGAGAGAGAGAGAGAAAAGGAAAACTCCACTGAACTGCAAAAGCCCAATGTAGAGGCAGAGGTTTATAACAACAATAAAAAAGAAAAAAAAAGTGACTAAGAGGAAAAAAAGAAAAAAAAAAACTCAAAAGCTTAATTAGATTTCATAGTTCCAATAAAATCAACAATTTGAACAAGTCAAAACATAAGAATAATAAAATGTTTTTCTTGAGTCACTGCTGTCAGAGTCCTTTCCCCTGATGGGAGTCACAGTCCATCTCACCTCCCTAGGATGCCCTACAACACTGGACCTATTGTGGGAACAGCTGAGGTTCTAATCTGGTCCTACTCTTGTGTGTTCTTGCCTTGAATGTCCACAGCTATCAGAACTAGTGTGTTTTCTTTTGTGGGAGCTCTCAGTGACCTTTTATGTATTACATAGACACAGAGTCTGCCTAGTTGACTGTGTGGATTTAATCTGAAGCTTGTACAACAGGTGGAAAGGTTTTGTCATCTTCCTTAGTCACACTGCCCCTGAGTTTCAATTGTGGTTTTATTATCACGTTTGAATGTGGATCATTCACTGGAATTTTCTCCTGAGGCTTTCTTGGAGAACTTGGGTTGCCCCTGTGAGGGTCAGGTGTGGAGATGGTGCAGCTGCTTTGGTTGCAGGAGTTCTGGCAGCACCAGGTACTCAGGGGAGTTGGCAGCTAGGGCAGCAGGAAATACAGTGCTCTAAAAGGGTATGACAGCCAGTATTGGCCAATACACTCTAGTATTCTTGCCTGGAGAACCCCTCTCCCTGACAGAGAAGCCTGACAGGCCACAGTCTATCGGGTCACAAAGAGTTGGACACTACCCAAGCGACCCTGCATGCATAGATGCAAGACTTTTTTTGCCTGTGGCAGCTCTGCCTCATTGAGAGTTGAGCGTGTAGGTGGCACAGCTGTTTGGCTTGCAGGGACTCTGGTGGCTCTAAGTGTGCAAGGACACGGACTGCCTCCACCGCAGGAATTATGGTCCGATCAGAGTCTTCTCAAGCCTCTTGTAGCTGGTGATCAGAAGGCCTCTTTGGCCAGTCTTTCTCCATAGCTCCACCCATTCAGGCACTTAGAGGGCTCCCTTGCCTGGGGTCCTTCTCTGTTGTTCCTCACATCAGGCACAAAGAGAGACCTCAGTGGCTGGGGTCCTCCTCTGTAGTTCACTGCCTCAGGCATTTGATGGGCCATCCTCTCTATTGTTCAGCTGCCAATGCTGGCCTATCGGGGGAGAGAGGCTATGGTAACGGCTCCACCCCCTATGTGTGACTCAGCAGTATCGCCTTGCTTCCATGGCTACCTGACTTTCCTCCATAAGCATTTACCACCACAGTCTCCTCCTTCACATCCCGTAGATCCATCTCTCCACACTGAACAGCAGCCCTCACCGTGGGAATTGCTCCACAACTCCTGAACTCCATGCCCTAGCCTCTGCACCTTCCAGAGGACCTGCATCCCTGTCCAGGGTGTGTATAGCTGTGGTAAGGACTGTCTGATTCTAATGCCATTTAGGCTGCCACAGATCAGCTGTTTCACTCTCAGCCTTAAATGTTTCTTCTGAGACTCAGACAGTGCCTGATGTGGTGCTTGGAACCCTGCTTCAGTTCCCCCCTGTCTGAGGGCAGGTCTAGTCCTACTAACACTCCTGTTTTTCCCCCTAGTTCCTTTGTCCTACTGAATTTTGCATGGTTCTATATATTATTTTCCACTTGTCAGGTACTCCTGTCCACTCTCAGAAGGTGTTCTGCCTGCACTTTTGTGTCTGAAGGTGTATTCCTGATATATCCATGAAGAGAGATGTACTCCACATCCACCTACTCCTCTGCCATCTTGATCTGTCTAAATTTTCTTCTTAATGTTTTTTCTGACAGAATTAGGCGTTTGAATACAGGCTGAAAATATGTATTTATAGATACTCAGTGTGAAGGAAAGCTGGTACACACTTAAAATAGTGTATTGTATGCATTAATTCTCATTAATATTTAAAAACTCTCATTAAAAGGAGAAAGAACCTTTATCCAAAGAATACTATTTCAAAGTTGTTGCATATTTATAGCAGTATATATCACAAATGTATATTCAAATCCTATATAACAAATAGAGTTACTAATGAGATCTAAAGGGAAACAAATCTTTTGAATTGTGGTATATTTTTTTATTTCAGAATTATAATGATCAACAGTGATCCATAACAGATCATTACACAAACTAGTAAATCCTCTGCTCTCATATCATAAGCACTTAAGAAGGACTTGGGGCCACATTGGCAAGGTTTATATTTCACCTTGTCTTTATATCACCTGAGATATACATCTATTGGACTGCAATATGCCTAATGCATATTTCTATGCATGACTGCAACTAAAATCTATTGCCAAGAGGCTTAAAAATCCAATTGTCCCAACACTTCAAAAAATTGAAATAGTCAAAGAAATCATAATCTACAGGTATAATATTAATGACACCAGATAACTTTTCACCTTAACAACTTGAGGAGAGGCAATTGGTAGAATTTGGATCCTTTAAAAGTGGAACCTGATGTTTGTCTTCCATTTACACATAATGTGTTGAGTCACATCTGAGTCTCATGACTTACATATAAAATAGACATTATTTCTTGGCAAAAAGAGGTCAGAAAGCATCAGCAGATGACCCTTAGTCTACTTTTCAACAAATATATAAAAAGTGGAATTCTTATTCTTTTCATTAAATATGTAAAATTTACCTTTAGGAAGTTTTATATTATGAACATTATCATGTTTATACATAAATTGAATTAAATCTAACACATTTAGATTAAGTAACTTGTCCAAATTTTACAGTTTATGTATCTGGAATGAAGCTAAATATAATTATGGAGTTTTAAACTTCATATTATGTAAGAAAACACTGCACAGAGAAGCTAATGTTCAGGCAGTGATTTTAAGGATTTGCAAGCATTTACTAGAGAGAGAAAAGACCTATGAGAAGTAGGCTGGCTTTCTTGTGGTAGTTATCAGAGTTTTTATGAGTTGGTTGCAGTAAAAGGGTATAAAAATAAAGATAAGGAATGTGAAACACATGTTTAGCCCAAATAAATAGCCATTCTTAGTTTGCAGAAGTATAAAGCCTATTTCAAGTGGTTTGGGATCAAGACTGTGACTAACTGACAAGAATCAGTTACAGAAAGGAAACCCTAATCACTAAGGTACTACAAAAATCAAAATATTTTACAGCCTTTCCTTTTAATCTAAAGGAAGCCTTTCCCTTATTGGCTATGTCAAGGTTTATGCTATTTAGAATCCATGTCAAATCATAGTATCTTTAGTCTTTACCTGGGTTGTGAGGAGTTTAGGGATACTTTATGTTATATAATTATTTGAATTATAATCTATTTAATGAGCTGATGGACAGTTCAGTCAGTCATGTCTGACTCTTTGCAACCCCATGGACTGCAGCTCACCAGGCTTCCCTGTCCATCACTAACTTCCAAAATTGCTCAAACTCATGTCCATAGAGTTGGTAATGCCATACAACAATCTCATCCTTTACCATCCTTTCTCCTCCTGCCTTCAATATTTCCCAGAATCAGTCTTTTCCAGTGAGTCAGTTCTTCACATCAGGTGGCCAAAGTATTAGAGTTTCAACTTCAACATCAGTCCTTCCAATGAATATTCAGGACTGATTTCCTTTAGGATCGACTGGTTGGATTTCCTTGCAGTCCAAGGGATTCTCAAGAGTCTTCTCCAACATCACAGTTCAAAAGCAGCACTTTGGTGAGCAGATGTATAACAGGCTTATGGGAAGATGAATGAAGGTAATAATTACTGGCAGTCTTTATACATTCCTCTCAACCATAATATGAGAATTTTAAGATTTAGTAAAGAAATCATCACATCTCAGAAGATTCTCCAGCTCTTTTAATAAGCTAAAAATGTTCTAGTACTTTATTAAGCTTTCTAATTTTTACATTTGACTCCCAAGTGATTTTGCTAATGTTAAAAATCTTGGACAAATTTCTAGGGATGTAAGAACAGGAATCCTCACTTAGGACTTCACAGGTCCCATAAATGCAGGCTAAAACATTGCTTGAGCTTATTCCAGATTGACTTTGTTTTTTGGCCAGACTGGTGGGCTAAAGTCCACGGGGTCAGTAAGAGTCAGGCATGACTGAGCGACTAAACACAGCACAAAAGAATGTTTCAGGTTTCCCAGGTGGCACTAGTGGGAAAGAGTCTGCCTGCCACTATAGGAGACTCAAGATATGAAGGTTTGATCCCAGGTTCAGGAAGAGCCCCTGCAGTAGGAAATGGCAATCCGATCCAGTATTCTGGCCTGGAAAATTACATGGGCAGAGAGACCTGCAGGGCTAGAGGCCATGGGGCTGCCAAGAGTTGGACATGACTGAGCAACTGAGCACACGATAATATATTTCTATGATTCCTATGTTATTATCTGTCTGGTTCATTTTCCTTTAACCATAGCACACCTCAGGACTCTAAAATCAGGCATCATAGGTATACTATGGCAAAATTCTGCCATACAATCAAATAAATATTTTTTCAAATGATGAATTTATCTAAATTAATCCCAAATTCATTATCTGTTTCTGCTATAATCTTGTCTGGCAAATATGAATAGAGCATTAGGTGTATGTTGGACATACATTTTTCTTGCTTACTGTAAGCCTGATAGTATTTTGCAAAGCCCTTTGTGCCAAGCTTTATACTATAAGCAAGAAATTATTCCAGGGGCCAGTGTCAGCCATTGACTACAAGAGTAAAACTTCAGCATATTGAGTAATGTTTGAATAAGAATTTATTCTTTAAATTTTGGTTTATGACTTTTGAGAAAAATATATGCATTGCAGTGAAATATTGGGACATAATTGTCCAGATGTATTACTGACTCCCATATAAAAAAACATATTGGCTATCAGAGTGATTAGAGTTTTTAAAGACAGCTAAACTTAAGTGAACCACAGTGAAATAAATAACACCAGGTGGAGAAGAAAAGACAATGGTACTGGGTATGAAACGATGAGGAAGCAAAGGATGACAATTTACTTTATGGCCTTAAGATATGGAACAAAGAATACCATAGTCTATTGGATGTTTTTGCTATTATTTTTAGCAAATAAAATATGATATGAAAAATTGACCTATTTAAATTAAATACAACATACTAAGCCATGGGCTGACACACTTTTCTATAAAAGGTAACATAGTATATATTTTAAGCTTTGAGGGGCATATAGCCTCTGTTGATGTTGTTGTTGTTGCTCAGTCACTAAGTCATGTTCAACTCTTAGTAACCCCATGAAATGCAGCACATCAGGCTTCCCTGCCCTTCACTATCTCCCAGAGCCTGCTCAAACCCATGCCCATTGAGTCGGGAATGCCATCCAACTATCTCCTGTGTCGATTTCTTATCCCCTTGCCCTCTGTCTTCTCCAGTCTTTTCCAATGAGTTGCCTTTCTCATCAGGTGACCAAAGTATTGGAGCTTCAGCACTAGTCCTTCCAATTAATATTCTTTGGATACATATTGGGATATTCAATGAATATAACCTTTGTTGAAACCACTCAACTCTGCTATTGTAATGTGAAAGTAGCCATAGATAATATCTAAACAAGTGGCATGGCTGTATTCCAGTAAATCTTTTTTTTTTTTTTTCAAGAAAAAGTCATTTGACTGGATTTGGACTACAGGCCATTTTGTTCTATACTGAAGGGTTTCTTGGATACTCCAAACAGAATTCTAAGAATATCAACCAATTATCTTGTCATTTTATAGTCTCCTCCTCTCTGAATGTAGGTGGTCCACTAATGCAATATGATAAATATGACAAAATATCGTTACTGTCACTAAGTTACATAATATGGCAGAAAGGAGAGCGTTTGCATGTGTTAATGCAAACATACAAACCCTTAAAATTAGTTTTCTCCAGCAAGTAGAAGAGAAAGTCAAAGAGATTTGAAGCCTGTGAGGGAGTCAACACAATTATATTTTTCCACTGCTGAGATGGAGAAGACCTGTGACTAGGAACTTCAAGTAGTCTTAAGCTCTGAGAACAGTTCTTAGCTGACAGCCAGAAAGTAAATAGAGATCTCTGTACTAAAATCACAGGAACTGAATTCAGCCTATAACCTGAATGAGTTAAAAACAGCTTTTTTCTCAGGGCCTCCAGGTAAGAGCCAACCTTGCCAACAATGAAGAATTGATGCTTTTGAATTGTGGTGCTCAAGAAGACTCTTGAGAATCCTTGGCACAGCAAGGAGATAAAACCAGTAAATCCTAAAGGAAATCAACCCAGAATACTCATTGGAAGGACTAATGTTGAAGCTGAAGCTCCAATACTTTGGCCTCCTTTCTCCTGGCCAAAGATGGAGAGTTTGTTTGTTTGTTTTCCATCGCTCTGTAGTTTTCATTATCTACTGTCCAAGCAGCAGAAGTTCTCTTTTTGGCCTTTTAGTTATCATGAATTTGATATGGATTGTTTGTCTCTTTTATTTAAAGAATCTCTTCTTAAAGCTCAGTTAAAGGCTGTAACTCCTATAGAGTGGTAATTTACCATTCTATCTTTCTCTGATTAATTTCTAACTTAGCCATTTCTAGTTTTGACCAAATTACCAACAGATTTTGGAGCCCAGAAAAATAAAGTCTGACACTGTTTCCACTGTTTCACCATCTATTTCCCAGGAAGTGATGGGACTGGATGCAATGACCTTCATTTTCTGAATGTTGAGCTTTAAGCCAACTTCTTCATTCTCCACTTTCACCTTCATCAAGAGGCTTTTTAGTTCCTCTTCACTTTCTGCCATAAGGGTGGTGTCATCTGCATATCTGAGGTTATTGATATTTCTCCAAGCAATCTTGATTCCAGCTTGTATTTCTTCCAGTCCAGCGTTTCTCATGATGTACTCTGCATATAAGTTAAATAAGCAAGGTGACAATATACAGCCTTGACATACTCCTTTTCCTATTTGGAACCAGTCTGTTGTTCCATGTCCAGTTCTAACTGTTGCATCCTGACCTGCATACAAATTTCTCAAGAGGCAGATCAGGTGGTCTGGTATGCCCATCTCTTTCAAAATTTTCCACTGTGTGATCCACACAGTCAAAGGTTTTGGCATAGTCAATAAAGCAGAAATAGATGTTTTTCTGGAACTCTCTTGCTTTTTCCATGATCCAGTGGATGTTGGCAATTTGATCTCTGGTTCCTCTGCCTTTTCTAAAACCAGCTTGAACATCAGCTTTATTTTTCTGGGCTCCAAAATCACTGCAGATTGTGATTGCAGCCATGAAATTAAAAGACGCTTACTCCTTTGAAGGAAAGTTATGACCAACCTAGATAGCATATTGAAAAGCAGAGACATTACTTTGCCCACAAAGGTTCGTCTAGTCAAGACTATAGTTTTTCCTGTGGTCATGTATGGATGTGAGAGTTGGACTGTGAAGAAGGCTGAGCGCCAAAGAATTGATGCTTTTGAACTGTGGTGTTAGAGAAGACTCTTAAGAGTCCCTTGGACTGCAAGGAGATCCAACCAGTCCATTCTGAAGGAGATCAGCCTTGGGTGTTCTTTGGAAGGAAGATGCTAAAGCTGAAACTCCAGTACTTTGGCCACCTCATGTGAAGAGTTGACTCATTGGAAAAGACTCTGATGCTGGGAGGGATTGGGGGCAGGAGGAGAAGGGGACGACAGAGGATGAGATGGCTGGATGGCATCACTGACTCGATGGATGTGAGTTTGAGTGAACTCCGGGAGTTGGTGATGGACAGGGAGGCCTGGCGTGCTGCAATACATTGAGTCGCAAAGAGTCGGACATGACTGAGCGACTGATCTGATCTGATCTGATCTGACCAACAGATTGGACAGAGCAGATGATGTGAGAATTTCAGGGTCCAGGGTCTAGCCCTTTAAAGGTCATAAGACAACTTCTGAAATCTAAAAAAGAACCATCTTTTATATGTTCACACAATTTAATCAAAGTTCATTCAACTTTGACAAGAAACCCTTGAGGGATTGCAACTAAGATCACTTTTCTTACCCTCTGAGCCTTAGTCCAGTCTAAAGCTATAAATTGTCATTATTTTTCAGTATCCCTGAAACTGGACCCATTTGATCTTTTCAATTCATATTCTGGCATCCCTGGTGTCAAAAAAGAAGTGGATTAATTGATATAAATCAGGTAGCCTAGGGATAAGTCCCTAGGATTTGAACTGAATTATTTAATTATGAAATTTTTACACCTTGTTTTATGTCCTTAGATATGTTCCATTATCTCCTGGAAACTTAGATAGGATTTGTATACTGCTGTTGTATGAAAATTGTATAAATCTTAATTATGTTGAATTGGTTCATAGTACTTTTCAGACCTACTATATCCTTCTACTTTTCTGTCTATTCATTCTATTAATTTTTGAGAGTTTGATATTGAAACTACAACTAAAAATAGTTGTAATACATAGTGGAACTTTATGTAACTTTGTTCTGTATTTTCAAAGGCTCCTGTAAATAAGTTATTATACTTTCATAATTATAAAGATTTTTAACTTCAAATAATAATAATAATATCATTCTTATTTTGTGGAAATTGTTTAATGATATCCCAAAACTTTGGAAACTTTGTTTTAGAGCAGGTATCAGCAAGCTCTAGCTCATGAGCCAAAGCAGGCATGCCACCTATTTTTGTGAATAAAGTTTTATTGAAAGACAGGTATGTCCATTTGTTTTTGTATTATTCAAGGCTGCTTTCACAGTATAGAGTTGATACTTGTAACAGAGATCATATGACCTAAAAAGCAGAAGTATTTGTTATCTGACCCTTTATAGAAAAGGAGTATGGGCTCTAAAGTCAGCCTTCCTGGGTTCAAATACTTGTTCTACTACTTATAATCTGTGTGAATGTAAATAAGATACTTAAATTTTTGTGCCTTTATTTGCTCATAGGGTATTCCAATCTATGTATAACACATAACTACTCATTTTGTTGAGAAAGACTTTTCACTTTTAGGTATTATCTAAAACATAACCACATTGACCACCATTCTTGGCAATTTACCCTGGACCAGTTAGTATGTAAAATGCTTTGGACCTGTACACTCTTAGGAAGCATTAATTTCTAGATTAGAATAACATGAAGGTAAAGGCTTTCATGCATTTTTATTTTATATACATACTTTTATAAGTCTCGACTGATAATATGTTCAGGATTTTTATAATAGCAGTTGTATTTTCCTCAAAATACTATAGAAAGGAGAACAACTGTTAAGTATCATTGTTCATATATTCACATACACTTTCTTTCTAAACATAAGAAAGAAATCTTGGTCAGTATGTGACATTTACTTAAAGCTAGAGTAGTGGTCTAAGTTCAGTTTAGAGGGAAGTTATGAGTGACTTCAAGTGGTCCTGGAGGTCTCCAAACTAGACAGCAGGACTACTCAGCATAGCAGGGAATCTTGCAGATTGTTGTGAAGGATCCTGAGCTTGTGAATGAGCTAAGTCTATGAACTGTGACACACATTAATAATATCATCCCCATTTTATAGGTATCAAAACTCTGGTAGTTTACCAAGTTTTTTTCTCAATGTTATATAAGAAGAATTCCAGTTTTTATTATTGTTTTCTTTAATCCTAGGTTTTCCATTTCTTAACTATTTCTCTACATTGCCTTCCAAGAAGTACACACTTGAAAAATTCTACTTCTAAGTAGTATACTAATCTTACCTATGCCTCATGGCATTAAAAAGGACAGTCTTATAGAAATGGGGTAATCAATTATATTCTGATCAACACACATTTAAAGATAGAAGCTGTATGATATAATTTTGCACAGTACTATGAAGATATAGAGATACTAACTTGGCCCTCTAGGAGTTCAGGATGAAGAAAATATAGATACAATATAAATACAGAGGATGACAGTTATAAATACTATAAGTACAATTAATATGTTCTAATAATAACTTCAGCAAGGATAAGATAAATATCTCCACTGCCATGTTAGTATACTGTTGTTGTTCATTATGATACTAAAACTGTAGTTACCTTGAACATATCAATATCAGAAATTTTGCTAGCTTATCTACACAAGTATGATATATTAAAGTTCACTTGAATTTTTCTTAAGAATAAGATTTTCTGAATTTTAAATGAATACTGGTTCTGAGCCATAGATGTATACTATAATAATAGGATGTTTAGTTTCCAAGTCTGACAAAAAATTATCAAAGATTAATAAGTTGTAACTGTGACTTACCCGACAAAAATACATCAGCCAAGAATGTGCAAATGTGGCTGATTCTAAGAATAGTGTCTATAAATTGACAATAAGAAAGTTCTCAATTAGATTATAGATGTTATACATTGCAATTCCTTACTTTTATCTAACTTTATGTTTAACATGAAGACATAAAGCATGACATCCCTATCTAGAGCCAAACTAATATGTAATTCAATATGAAAACTTTAATCTTTGCAGTTAGCACAAATGCTGTAAAATTTTACTTAATATCATAAATCATTTCATGTTAAAAGGGAGAAAACCAGGTGTTTGTCAAAACTAAATTTTAACCTACATGACAACTAACATAGTGATGCATCCAAATGAACAGGATCAAGGTTATCCATATACTTAAAATAGTAAAATCACGCTGTACTGGATACAGTGCCATCTGTTTTAATAAACTAAAATAATCTGCAAATAGATTAAGAAGTTTAGGAACACTTAAAATAACCATCCAGGTCAGTTCAGTTCACTCACTCAGTTGTGTCTGAGTCTGTTTGACCCCATGGACTGCAGCACACCAGGCTTCCCTGTCCATCACCAATTCCTGAAACTTGCCCAAACTCATGTCCATTGAGCGGGTGATGCCATCAAACAGTCTAGTCCCCTGTCATCCCCTTTTCCTCCTGCCTTTAATCTTTCCCAGCATCAAGGTCTTTTCCAATGAGTCAGTTCTTCTCATCATGTGGCCAAAGTATTGGAAATTCAGCTTCAGCATCAGTCCTTTGAATGAAGATTCAGGACTTATTTCCTTTATGATTGACTGGTTGGATCTCCTTGCAGTCCAAGGGACTCTCAAGAGTCTTCTCCAACACCAAAGTTCAAAAGCATCAGTTCTTCAGTGCTCAGGTTTC
>NW_011495038.1:3053970-3068231 GCF_000754665.1 Bison bison bison | reverse complement strand
ATATGTCACTGTTTCCATTGTTTCCCTGTCTATTTGCCATGAAGTGATGGGACTGGATGCCATGATCTTAGTTTTCTGAATATTGAGTTTTAAGCTAGGTTTTTCATTCTCTTCTTTCACTTTCATCAGGAGGCTCTTTAGTTCTTCTTCACTTTCTGCCATAAGGGTGCTGTCATCTGTATATCTGAGGTTATTGATATTTCTCCCATCAATCTTGATTCCGGCTTGTGCTTCATCCAGCCTGGCATTTTGCATGATGTACTCTGTCTGCATACAAGTTAAATAAGCAGTGTGACAATATACATCCTTGACATACTCCTTTCCTGATTTGGAACCAGTCTGTTGTTCCATGTCCAGTTCTAACTGTTTCTTCTTGATCTGCATACAGATTTCTCAAGAGGCAGGTCAGGTGGTTGGTATTCCCATCTCTTGAGGAATGCTGCAGTTTGTTGTGATCCGCATAGTAAAAGGCTTTGGCGTAGCCAATAAAGCAGAAATGGAGGTATTTCTGGAATTATCTTGCTTTTTCAATGATCCAACATATGTTGGAAATTTGATAATCTGTTTCCTCTGGCTTTTATAAATCCAGCTTGAACATCTGGAAGTTCATGGTTCACATACTGTTGAAGTCTAGCTTGGAGAATTTTGAGCATTACTTTGATAGCATGTGATTGAGTGCACTTTGAAATTACAATCCAGGTAATCTGTAAGTAATTTCAGTTTTGATTATTTAAAGTATGATAACTTAATGGAGGAGAATCTAACCAATTGAATTAAATGTTATTAGGGGAAGATGGTGGAGAAATAGGAAGGGGAGACCACTTTCTCCCCCACAAATTCATCAAAAGAACATTTGAACCCTCAGAAAATTCCACAAAACAACTTGTGAATGCCGGCAGAGGACATTAGGTACCCAGAAATGTAGCCCATTGTCTTCAAAAGGAAGTAGGAAAAAATATAAAAGATAAAAAGAGAGACAAAAGATGTAGGGATGGAGCTCCATCCCAGAAAGGGAGTCTTAAAAAAAAAGAAGTTTCCAAACACCAGGAAACACTCTCACTGCTGAGTCTGTGGGAGCCTTGGAACCACAGAGGGCAACATAACTGGGATGGAAAATAAATACATAATTAAAACCCACAGATTATGTGCCCAAAGGTAACTCCCCAGCAGAGAAGCAGCACAGACACCTGCATTCACCACTAGCAAGTGGGGGCTGGGCAGGGAGGTGCGGGCTGCATTGCTCAGAGTAAGGACCGGACCGATTGCCCTGAGGGCGATGTGAAGGAACTAACTTGGAATAGCAAACCAGACTGTGAGATAACTACCATGCTAAAAGTCCTAACCTAAGACACCGCCAGGACCGCTTACAGAACAAAGGACTGACTAGAGCTATAAGAAAAGCCCTAACCTAAGACACCATCAGTCCAATTCACCTAACAAAGGACTGAGCAGAGCTAGCCGGCTACAGACCGGCCCATCCCCCTCCAGCGACAGGCAGACGAGGGCAGCCAGAGCTAGAAGGGGGCAATTGTGGCCCCAGAGAGGCATTATCTACCAAACTGCAAGCAGGCTTTGTTACTAAGCATGACTTCTTGGGATTCTGGATGGTAAACATTCACCTGAGAAGGTGCCCCAGTTGTACACCCAGAAAACTGTGTGGCAGGGATAGGGGAGGTGATAAGTCGCAGCGACCATGCTCGCCAAACACCTGGTCACCTGAGCTGCTCAGACCTGGGAAGGGCACAAAACGCAGGTCCAACGGAGTCTGCTCCTCTGAGGACTACCTGAATACCTGAACCTGAGTGGCTTAGACCTGGGAAGTACATACAACCCAGGGCCGGCCTCAGACAGTTCCTGGCAGAGCAACCTAGAGCCTGAGCAGTGTAGACAGGGAAAGCACACACTCCGTGAGTGGGTGCAAACCCAGTGTGGCCAAGACACTGTGAGCACATGCCAGTGTTATTTGTTTGCAGCGTCCCTCCATCCCCACAGCACCACTGAACAAGTGAGCCTAAGAAAGTGTCCACCACTGCCCCCTCGTGCCAGGGCAGAAATTAGACACTGAAGAGACCAGCAAACAGAAGAAGCTAAACCTGAAGGAACCTCCTTGGAAGTGACAGGTGCAATACATTAAAACCCTGTAATTAGTACTGACTACATAGGAAGGGGCCTATAGATCTTGAAAAATATAAGCTGGATCAAGGAACTATCCGAAAATGAACTGACCCCACACTGCCCACAACACCACCAGAGAAAGACCTAGATATAGTTTTACTATCATTCCTTATTTTATTTTTATTTTTAAGTCCTCTATTACTCCTTTAATTTTCATTTTATAACCTACTATTACTTTGTAAATAAAAAAAGAGACCCTAATTTTTAAAGCAAACATTATATATATATATAATAATTTTATGACTTTTTTTTCTTTTTCTTTAATATTGTATTTTTGAAAATCCAACCTCTACTCTAGATTTTTAATCTTTGCTTATTGGTGTTTATTATCAATTTTGTACCTTTAATAACCCAATCTTCAGTACCCATTTTTACTTGGGAGCAAGATTACTGGCTTGACTACTCTCTCCCCCTTTAGACTCTCTTTTTTCTCCACCAGGTCGCCTCTATCTCCACCCTCCCGCTTCTCTTCTCTACCCAACTCTGTGAATCTCTTTGTGTGTTCTGGACGGTGGAGAACACTTAGGGAACTGATTACCGGCTGGATCTATCTCTCTCCTTTTGGTTCCCCCCTTTATCGTCCTGGCCACCTCTGTCTCCTTCCTCCCTCTTCTCTTCTCTGTATAACTCTGTGAAAATCTCTGAGCAGTCCAGACTGTGGAGAGCACATAAGGAAGTGATTACTAGCTAACTTGCTCTCTCCTCTTTTGATTCCACCTCATCTCATTCGGGTTACCTCTAACTCCCTCCTCCCTCTTCTCTTCTCCATGCAACTCTGTGAACCTCTCTGGGTGTCCACACTGTGGAGAAACTTTTCATCTTTAACCTAGATATTTTATCAATGGTGCTGTACAGATGGAGAAGTCTTGAGACTACTGCAAAAATAAGACTGAAAACCAGAAGCAGGAGGCTTAAGTCCAAGTTCTGAGAACACCAGAGAACTCCTGACTCCAGGGAACATTAATCGACAGGGGCTCATCAAACACCTCCATGCCTACACTGAAACCAAGCACCACCAAAGGGCCAACAAGTTCCAGAGCAAGACATACCACACAAATTCTCCAGTAACACAGAAACATAGCCCTGAGCTTCAAAATACAGGCTGCCAAAAGTCACTCCAAACCCACTGACATCTCATAACTCATTTCTGGACACTTAATTGCACTCCAGAGAGAAGAAATCCAGCTCCACCCACCAGAATACTGACACAAAATCTTCCCTAACCAGGAAACCTTGATAAGCCACCCTTACAACCCCACCCACAGCAAGGAAACTCCACAATAAAGAGAACTCCACAAACTGCCACAATACAGAAAGGCCACCCCAAACACCGCAATATAAACAAGATGAAGAGACAGAGGAATACCCAGCAGGTAAAGGAACAAGATAAATGCCCACCAAAGTAAATAAAAGAGAAAGAGATAGGGAATCTACCTGAAAAAGAATTCGGAATAATGATAGTGAAAATCATCCAAAATCTTGAAGAAGAATTGGAGTTACAGATAAATAGCCTGGAGACAAGGAGTGAGAAGATGCAAGAAAGGTTCAACAAGGACCTAGAAGAAATAAAAAAGAGAGTCAATATATAATGAATAATGCAATAAATGAGATCAAAAACACTCTGGAGGCAACAAATAGTAGAATAAAGGAGACAGAAGATAAGATTAGTGAGGTAGAAGATAGAATGGTAGAAACAAATGAATCAGAGAGGAAAAAGGCCAAACGAATTAAAAGAAAGGAGGACAATCTCAGAGACCTCCAGGACAATGTTAAACGCCTCAACATTCGAATCATAGGAGTCCCAGAAGAAGAAGACAAAAAGAAAGACCGTGAGAAAATATTGATGAGCTAATAGTTGAAAACTTCCCTAAAATGGGGAAGGAAATAATCACCCAAGTGCAAGAAACCCAGAGAGTCCCAAACAGGATAAGCCCAAGGTGAAACATCCCAAGACACATATTAATCAAATTAACAAGGATCAAACACAAAGAACAAATATTAAAAGCAACAAGGGAAAAACAACAAATTACACACAAGGGGATTCCCATAAGGATAACAGGTGATCTGTCAATAGAAACTTTTCAGGCCAGGTTGGAATGGCAGGACATACTTAAAGTGATGAAAGAAAATAACCTACAGCCCAGATTACTCTACCGAGCAAGGATCTCATTCAAATATGAAGGAGAAATCAAAAGCTTTACAGACAAGCAAAAGCTGAGAGACTTCAGAACCACCAAACCAGCTCTCCAACAAATGCTAAACGATCTTCTCTAGACATGAAACACAAAAAGGGTGTATAAACTCGAACCCAAAACAATAAAGGCAACGAGATCATACTTATCAATAATTACCTTAAATGTAAATTGGTTGAATGCCCCAACCAAAAGACAAAGACTGGCTGAATGGATACAAAAACAAGGCCCCTATATATGTTGTCTACAAGAGACCCACCTTGAAACAAGGGACACATACAGACTGAAAGTGAAGGGCTGGAAAAAAGATATTCCAGGCACATAGAGACCAAAAGAAAGCAGGAATAGCAATACTCATATCAGGTAAAATAGACTTTAAAACAAAGGCTGTGAAAAGAGACAAAGAAGGACACTACATAATGATCAAAGGATCAATCCAAGAAGAAGATATAACAATTATAAATATATATCCACCCAACATAGGAGCACCATGATATGTAAGACAAATGCTAACAAGTATGAAAGGGGAAATTAACAAGAACACAATAATAGTGGGAGACTTTAATTTTAATACCCCACTCACACCTATGGATAGACCAACTAAACAGAAAATTAACAAGGAAACACAAACTTTAATTGATACAATAGACCAGTTAGACCTAATTGATATCTATAGGATATTTCATCCTAAAACAAGGAATTTCACCTTTTACTCATGTGTACACGGAACCTTACCCAGGATAGATCACATTCTGGGCCATAAATCTAGCCTTGGCAAATTCAAAGAAATTGAAATCATTCTAAGCATCTTTTCTGACCACAATGTAGTAAGATTAGATGTCAATTACAGGATAAAAACTTAAAAATTCCAACATATGGAGGCTGAACAACGTGCTGCTGAATAACCAACAAATCACAGAAGAAATAAAAAAAGAAATCAAAATATGTATAGAAATGAATGAAAATGAAAACACAACAACCCAAAACCTGTGGGACACTTTAAAAGCAGTACTAAGGGGAAGGTTCATAGCAATACAGGCTTACCTCAACAAACAAGAAAAAAAGTCAAATAAATAACCTAATTCTACAACTAAGGCAACTAGTAAAGGAAGAAATGTAGAACTCCAGGGTTAGTAGAGTGAAAGAAATCTTAAAAATTAGGGCAGAAATAAATGCAAAAGAAACAAAAGAGACCATAGCAAAAAATCAACAAAGCCAAAAGCTAGTTCTTTGAGAAGATAAATAAAATTGACAAAACTTTAACCAGATTCATCAAGAAACAAATGGAGAAAAATCAAATCAATAAAATTAAATATGAAAATGGAGAGATCATGACAAACAACACAGAAATACAAAGGATCATAAGTGAGTACTATCAGCAATTATATGCCAATAAAATGGACAACTTGGAAGAAATGGACAAATTCTTAGAAAAGTACAACTTTCCAAAACTGAACCAGGAAGAAATAGAAAATCTTAACAGACCCATCACAAGCACGGAAATTGAAACTGTAATCAGAAATCTTCCAGCAAACAAAAGCCCAGGCCCAGACGGTTTCACAGCTGAATTCTACAAAACACTTAGAGAAGAGATAACACCTATCCTACTCAAATTCTTCCAGAAAATTTCAGAGGAAGGTAAACTTCCAAACTCATTCTATGAGGCCACCATCACCCTAATACCAAAACCTGACAAAGATGCCACAAACAAAGAAAACTACAGGCCAATATCACTGAAGAATATAGATGCAAAAATACTTAACAAAATTCTAGCAATCAGAATCCAACAACACAATAAAAAGATCATACATCATGACTAAGTGGGCTTTATCCCAAGGATGCAAGGATTCTTCAATTTCCACAAATCAATCAATGTAATACACCACATCAACAAATTGAAAGATAAAAGCCATATGATTATCTCAACAGATACAGAGAAAGCCTTTGACAAAATTCAACATGCATTTATGATAAAAACTATCCAGAAAGCAGGAATAGAAGGAACATGCTGCTGCTGCTGCTAAGTCGTTTCAGTCGTGTCCAACTCTGTGTGACTCCATAGACGGCAGCCCACCAGGCTCCCCCATCCCTGGGATTCTCCAGGCAAGAACACTGGAGTGGGTTGCCATTTCCTTCTCCAATGCATGAAAGTGAAAAGTGAAAGTGAAGTCGCTCAGTCGTGTTTGACTCTTCGCGACCCCATGGACTGCAGCCTATCAGGCTCCTCCGCCCATGGGATTTTCCAGGCAAGAGTACTGGAGTGGGTTGCCATTGCCTTCTCCAGAAGGAACAGACCTCAACATAATAAAAGCTATATATGACAAGTCCACAGCAAACATTATCCTTAATGGTGAAAATTTTCCTCTAAAGTCAGGAACAAGACAAGGGTACTCACTTTCACCACTACTATTCAAAATAGTTTTGGAAGTTTTGGCCACAGCAATCAGAGCAGAAAAAGAAATAAAAGGAATCCAAATTGGAAAAGAAGAAGTAAAACTCTCACTTTTTGCAGATGACATAGAAAACCCTAAAGACTCCACCAGAAAATTACTAGAGCTAATCAATGAATAGAATAAAGTTGCAGGATATAAAATCAGCACACAGAAATCCCTTGCATTCTTATACACTAACAATGAGAAAACAGAAAGAGAAATTAAGGAAACAATTCCATTCACTATTGCAATGAAAAGAATAAAATACTTAGGAATATATCTACCTAAACAAACAAAAGACCTATATTTAGAACACTATAAAACACTGGTGAAAGAAATCAAAGACACTAATAGATGGAGAAATACACCGTGTTCATGTAACAGAAGAATCAATATAGTGAAAATGAGTATACTACTTAAAGCAGGCTAAGGATTCAATGCAATCCCTATCAAGCTACCAACGGTATTCTTCACAGAGCTAGAAAAAAATAATTTCACAATTTGTATGGAAATACAAAAAACCTCGAATAGCCAAAGCAATCTTGAGAAAGAAGAATGGAACTGGAGGAATCAACCTGCCTAACTTCAGGCTCTACTACAAAGCCACAGTCATCAAGACAGTATGGTTCTGGCACAAAGACAGAAATACAGATCAATGGAACAAAATACAAAGCCCAGAGATAAATCCACACACCTATGGACACCTTATCTTTGACAAAGGAGGCAAGAATATACAATGGAGAAAAGACAATCTCTTTAACAAGTGGTGCTGGGAAAACTGGTCAACCACTTGTAAAACAATGAAACTAGAACACTTTCTAACACCATACACAAAAATAAACTCAAAATGGATTAAAGATCTAAATGTAAGACTAGAAACTATAAAACTCCTAGAAGAGAACATAGGCAAAACACTCTCCGACATAAATCACAGCAGGATCCTCTATGACACACCTTCCAGAATATTGGAAGTAAAAGCAAAATAAACAAGTGGGACCTAACTAAAATTAAAAGCTTCTTCACAACAAAGGAAACTATAAGTAAGGTGGAAACACAGCCTTCAGAATGTGAGAAAATAATAGCAAATGAAGCAAGGGACAATGAATTAATCTCAAAAATATACAAGCAACTCCTGCAGCTCAATTCCAGAAAAATAAATGACCCAATCAAAAAGTGGGCCAGTCCAGGTTCAATGCACGATGCTGGATGCTTGGGGCTGGTGCACTGGGACGACCCAGAGGGATGGTATGGGGAGGGAGGAGGGAGGAGGGTTCAGGATGGGGAACACATGTATAATTTTTTTAAATTAAAATTGAAAAAAAAAAAGTGGGCCAAAGAACTAAACAGACATTTCTACAAAGAAGACATACAGATGGCTAACAAACACATGAAAAGATGCTCAACGTCACTCATTCTCAGTTCAGTTCACTTCAGTTCAGTTGCTCAGTTGTGTCCGACTCTTTGTAACCCCATGAATTGCAGCACTCCAGGCCTCCCTGTCCATCACCAACTCCCAGAGTTCACTCAAACTCACATGCATAGAGTTGGTGATGCCATCCAGCCATCTCATCCTCTGTCATCCCCTTCTCCTCCTGCCCTCATTCCCTCCCAGCATCAGAGTCTTTTCCAATGTGTCAACTCTTTGCATGAGGTGGCCAAAGTACTGGAGTTTCAGCTTCAGCATCAGTCCTTCCAAAGAACACCCAGGACCAATCTCCTTTAGAATGGACTCGCTCATTATCAGAGAAATGCAAATCAAATCCACAGTGAGGTACTATTTCATGCCAGTCAGAATGGTTGCTATCCAAAAGTCTACAAGCAATAAATGCTGGAGAGGGTGTGGAGAAGAGGGAACCCTCTTACACTGTTGGTAGGAATGCAAACTAGTACAGCTACTATGGAGAAAAGTGTGGAGATTCCTTAAAAAACTGGAAATAGAACTGCCATATGACCCAGCAATCTCACTGCTAAACTTACACACCGAGGAAACCAGAATTAATAGAGACACGTATACCCCAATGTTCGTCACAGCTTCCATGTCCTGGAAGGAACCTAGATGTCCATCAGCAGATGAATGGATAAGAAAGCTGTGGTACATATACACAATGAAGTATTACTCAGCCATTAAAAATACATTTGAATCAGTTCTAATGAGGTGGATGAAACTGGAGCCTATTATACAGAGTGAAGTAAGCCAGAAAGAAAAACACCAATACAGTATACTAACACATATATATGGAATTTAGAAAGATGGTAATGATAACCCTGTATGTAAGACAGCAAAAGAGACACAGATGTATAGAACAGTCTTTTGGACTCTGTGGGAGAAGGAGAGGGTGAGACGATTTGGGAGAATGGCATTGAAATGTGTACAATATCATATGTGAAATGAATCGCCAGTCCAGATTCGACGCATGATACAGGATGCTCGGGGCTGGTGCACTGGGATGACCCAGAGGGATGGTATCAGGGTGGAGGTGGGAGGGAGGTTCAGGATGGGGAACACTTGTACACCTGTGGCAGATTCATGATGATGTATGGCAAAACCAATACAATATTGTAAATAATTAGCCTCCAATTAAAATAAATAAATTTATATTAAAAATAAATGTTATTAAGGACAATAAGAATGTTAAGGAAAAGAAAGGAAGATTGATAAAAAACAGAGTGAAAAGTGACAAAGTTCAAGAGAAAAACTAAGAGAGAAGCAAATATTATAAGACTTCTTCCTGGAAAGGAGAGCCTAGGTTGAAAATATTGCAGTTTTCTTGGCTTGGCTATTTCTAAATTGATAACTTTTTTTTTCTTTCTTTTTTTTCAGAGACCCATTTGAGAACTTGACTATGACTTCAGAAATATACACTGTTTCAGAAAGGTTATAGTTCTCCTGAATTCCACTTATGTGCCTGAGGTTAAGAAGACAGGTTATAGAAGTTGAAAAATCTTTCAGCCTCCTTAGTTAACAGGAATTTTGCATACCCTCTCAGCATCCCAGCAATGTCAGGTTTCTATGGAACAGACACACTAAGATGTGTGGTTAAGTTATCAATATAAATATTTTGTGAAGTTCTTTCTAGACTGGAACCTTTTATTTCTTTTTTAAGACTTCTTTTGGTTTGCTATAAATATTATATATGAACCCTAAATCTCTGAAAATAATAACAAAAAGAAAAATACCAAATTCACTATCTTCTGGTACTATTTATGCATGCATTATTCTTGATTATAGAATGTACAAGCTCACTATATATTTAATAATTATTATTTTCTCAAAATTTCAAGGAACAGTATTCTGAGGTATCACTTATCTCAGTGATATTTCTGAGTTTTTTCATAGCTCTTTCCCCTTCATAATCCCCAGCTCCTATAAAGACTTTTCCATTTCCAAAGAATTTTGAGTGAATTCTTGTTTAAATCCTGGTGTTCTCACCACTGAATTATATACTCAATTAATCCATAAAATTGTCCATGTTGCCCACATATTTTCTCCTCCACAAATATATATTTTTTTAAAAAACTATTTTTCAATACACAGAAATATGTATAGAAAGATGCTATTGTATTATCAAAATATCATCTATCTCAAGGAGAATTTATTGGTTAAATAAATAGCATGCATATAAAATATACATAATATATAGATTGTCCCTGGTGGCTCAGACAGTAAAGAATCTGCCTACAATTCAGGAGACTGGGCTTGATCCCTGAGTTCGGAAGACCCCTGGATAAGTAAATGGCTCCCCACTCCAGTATTCTTGCTTGGAGATTTCCCTGGAGAGAGGAGACTGGTGGATTACAGTCCATGGGGTTACAAGTGTCTGACATGCCTGAGCAACCAGCATATTCACCTTTATAATATATGATCAGTAAGTGACAACAATGTGGAGTCAATATCACTATTTCTACTATATATTGATACATAAACACACTCATATGCATGACCTATATAAGCATATGCATACTAAAAAGCACAGTTCAATATTTGTGAAAGGAATGAAGGGTAAATCTCTCTGGAATTCCCTAAAGGAAAAGTGACCAGGGCAAACGTGAATGTATTCACATTTAACTTGTCATAACGAGTAGTTCTAGCCAAGTTTAATACTTCTGTTCAGACTTATGGGCAAGGTAATATATATATATATTTTTTTTTTCTTTCATTCCAAATTGCTACCTAGAATAAGTGAAAACAAGAATATCAGGTCATCAACTACACCAGGGAGAAATGGAAAAGACCTCGCATGCCTCTCAGAATGTCTTCTACTTGTTTCAACAACACACAATACTGAATTTGTGCTAATGATGAGAGCTGAAGAGAACTATTTCAAATCCTAAAAGATGATGCTGTGAAAGTGCTATACTCAATATGCCAGCAAATATGAAAACTCAGAAATGGCCACAGAACTGGAAAAGGTCCATTTTCATTCCAATCCCAAAGAAAGGCAATGCAAAGAATGTTCAAAGTACTGAACAACTGCACTCATCTCACACGTTAGCAAAGTAATGCTCAAAATTCTCCAAGCCAGGCTTCAACAGTACATGAACTTTCAGATGTTCAAGCTGGATTTATAAAAGACAGAGGAACCAGAGATCAAACTGCCAACATCCTTTGGATCATTGAAAAAGCAAGAGAATTCCAGGAAAAAAAAAAAATCTACTTCTGCTTCCTTGACTATACTAAAGCCTTTGACTGTGTAGATCACAACAAACTGGAAAATTCTTTGAGAAATGGGAATACCAGACCACCTTACCTACCTCCTGAGAAATCTGTGTTTAAGTCAAAAAGCAACAGTTAGAACTGGACATGGAACAGCAAATTGGTTTCAAATTGGGTAAGTCAAGGCTGTATACTGTCACCCTGTTTATTGAATTTATATGTAGAGTACATCATACAAAATGCTGGGCTGAATGAAGCATAAGCTGGAATCAAGATTGCCAAGAGAAATATAGATAACCTCAGATATGCAAATGATACCACCTTAATGGCAGAGTGTGAAGAAGAACTAAAGAGCATCTTTATGAAAGTGAAAGAGGAGAGTGAAAAAGCTGACTTAAAACTCAACATACAAAAAATGAAGATCGTCGCATCTGGTCCCATCACTTCATGGCAAATAGATGGGGAAACAATGGAAAGAGGGACAGACTTTATTATTTTGGAGCTCTAAAATCACTGCAGATGGTGACTGCAGACATGAAATTATAAGGTGCTTGCTCCTTGGAAGAAAATCTGTGATAAACCTAGACAGCATACTGAAAAGCAGGTTTTTCCAGTAGTCATATATGGATGTGAGAGTTGGACCATAAAGAAAGCTGAGCACTGAAGAACTGATGCTATTGAATTGTGGTATTGGAGAAGACTCTTGATAGTCCCTTGGACTGCAAGGAGATCAAACCAGTCCATGATAAAAGAAATCAGTCCTGAAGATTCATTGGAAGGACTGACGCTGAAGTTCCACTACTTTGGCGACCTGATGTGAAGAACTGACTCTTTGGAAAAGAACCTGTTGCTGGGAAAGATTGAAGGCAGGAGGAGAAAAGGATGACAGAGGATGAGATGGTTGGATGGCATCACCGACTTGATGAACATGAGTTTGAGCAAGCTCCAGGAGTTGTTGATGAACAGGGAAGCCTGGCATGCTGCAGACCATGGGATCACAAAGTCAGACATGACTAGGTGACTGAACTGGACTGAAGTGAACTGATGAAGAGATAGAATCCTAACAGGAAAAAAAGAAGAAGAAGAAGAAGAACTGCCTAGAAATGAGTAAAAATAGTGTGGTATTTGGAGAAGACTGAAGTTCAATCCTATTCTGGGAAAACTGCAAGGAAGAGTAAAGAGGAAGTGATCTGGTCAAGACTTCCTGTGAAGCCACGAAAAAAAAGCCATCTTTGTTGATTTTTTTATTAGTATATTGATACAGAAAATTTAAGGTTTCTCAAGAATTCTCTTTGCCCATGTACAGTTTACCTGCTTAATATCTGACACATGTACTACACGGTTTGTATCCAAATGAAGCTTCTTAGAGTAACATAACCAGGGTTCCTGCATACAGAATACAAAACATTATGTGTTTTATTGGCATCTGTGAATATTCACAGGTAGTATTTATATACCTAACAAAGAAGATAATTTTGAGAAATTTTTATCACTTTCCTGACTATGCATCTCTCTTTATCTTGAAAATCAGCATCAAATGATACTAACTTGTATCCAAATTAGTATCCAAGTATTTCCCATTCTCCAAGAATTTCCCATTCAATTCATAAGTTTCTCTCACTTCAGCTCATCATTTGGGATTCCTTATTGCTATTAATGGTAAACACGATTTACTCTCAAGTTCCAAATGGAAACCTCAAAGTTATCTATATTTCCAGGTAGCCATTAGTTTCAGACATTAATCAAGTCCTTTATATTTCAACTTCTGAATACACTTAAATCAACATTAATCTTTTTCAAACTTACTGTCACTCTCTTAGGTGTGTGCACTAGCCCACAAGCTGTTCTTTCTGAGTAGAATTACTCATAAAGATTGATTTTTAACTAATTCTAAACACCAATCAAGATTTCTAAATTACACATTCCATGATTTCAAGGACCAAATTTTTCTTCTTGGTTGTTTTCCTATTAGAGTCTACCAGAATTTTTTTTTTAATAAATGAATAAATAAATGACCTTCAGTATAATATATTCGAAAAAGCCTTCATTGGATTTAAATACCTCTTTTTGTGTTGGCTCCAGAGCATATATTTATCACAATATATAAACTCATAGTTTCCCATTTGTCTATTTCATTGACTAAATTTTGACACTGGCAAATAGGGTGTGCTCATTTAAGTTTCTAAAGTCAAAGAGAGAAAAGGAAGATATTCAAGATTTATTATTACAGCAGAATTGAGTATACAGAAGCCTTAGAGACAGTTCTCTCATTTGCTCTTCAGAATAGATACTATTACTGGTTTAAATATTTAACATCTGAAATTTTAATTGTTCAACCTACATCTGCAACCCTGCTGAGAAATTTCACAGGAAAAGTACTTCTAGTGTAGTACAAAAAGTCTTCAGATGCTGTGAGAAATAAGTCCTGGTGAGTTTAAACAGTAATTCTTAAACACTGCTGTTGCACAAAGAATCACCTAAGATTGTGGGTTAATTAATCAAAATGTGCTGCTATGAGTGTCTTCTAAGACCTCCCAAGTGATTCTAGGGTATACTAGGAGTTGATAACTGCTGAGGTGGAAGGACAGATTGACTAAGGCAAAATTGTAACAGAATATGTTATGTCTAGGGTATTCACTTTCTCTTCTTGAATTTTGTGATGCTGTCTATGACAAACCCTTTGACTGTGTAGATCACAATAAACTGTGGAAAATTCTGAAAGAGAAGGAAATACCAGACCACCTGACCTGCCACTTGAGAAACCTATATGCAGGTCAGGAAGCAACAGTTAGAACTGGACATGGACTG
>NW_011495038.1:3051578-3053870 GCF_000754665.1 Bison bison bison | reverse complement strand
TCATGGCATCTGGTCCCATCACTTCATGGGAAATAGATGGGGAAACAGTGGAAATAGTGTCAGACTTTATTTGGGGGCTCCAAAATCATTGCAGATTGTGAGTGCAGCCATGAAATTCAAAGATGCTTACTCCTTGGAAGGAAAGTTATGACCAACCTAGATAGCATATTCAAAAGCAGAGACATTACTTTGCCAACAAAGGTCCGTCTAGTCAAGGCTATGATTTTTCCAGTGGTCGTGTATGGATGTGAGAGTTGGACTGCGAAGAAGGCTGAGCGCCAAAGAAGTAATGCTTTTGAACTGTGGTGTTGGACAAGACTCTTGAAAGTCCCTTGGACTGCAAGGAGATCCAACCAGTCCATTCTGAAGGAGATCAGCCCTGGGTGTTCTTTGGAAGGACTGATGCTAAAGTTGAAACTCCAGTACTTTGGCCACTTCATGCGAAGAGTTGACTCATTGGAAAAGACTCTGATGCTTGGAGCGATTGGGGGCAGGAGGAGAAGGGGATGACAGAGGATGAGATGGCTGGATGGCATCACCAACTCGATGGACATGAGTTTGAGTTAACTCCGGGAGTTGGTGATGGACAGGGAGGCCTGGCGTGCTGCAGTTCATGGGGTCGCAAAGAGTTGGACACGACTGAGCGACTCACCTGAATTGAACTGAAGGGTTCTTAAGTAGGAAAGAAGTAAGTTCTCATCCCATGGTTGATGGATCAGCCTAATACTTGTAACAGAACATTCACTCACTGTGGGAAGCAACTGATAAATATCATCTCACCTGGCCTCAAAATAACAATGTGACAATGTATTATTATCCTTACTTTGCAGTTGAGAAAAATGAGTCTCAGTAAATTTAAGCAACTTTTCCATGCAATACATAACAGATTCAAGAGTGTAGAATGATCCATCTGACTCTGAAGTTCATGCTCATAGCTATTCTATTTCTCTTTCTATAAATACAATGCGAATAGTTTCACCCAGGGAGTAAGAGAGAGCAATGATACTTTTTATTCTGTTTAAAGCCTAGGTATGTTAAAGGAAAGGATATAGCTTCCTCCACCATAAAATTTGGTAATATTAAGATATTCAGTAATGGATGATGTAATGTTCCCTTTCCCATCAGTTTCTTCATTAGCAAATCTATATGTGAGGTTTCCCAGATTTCCTAATTCCTGTCTGAGCTCTCATGTTCTGAAGAGGTGACTTTGAGACAAAGCAAAAAATTAATGATCTCTTTATTTTCTTTGGCTCTTTCCTTCTGGTCATGTAATAAAGGCTAATTTGCAAGACCTTCCTTGGCATCCTTAACGTCTGTATAGTTTCAAATTGACAACAGGTCTCAAATGCAGATCATGGTTGGGGGTGGGAGTGTTCAACTGGAAATGTTCCATATTATCTAATTTATGCACCTAGTATCTAATGAATGTACCTAGTATCCAATATATAGCATGTGTGTGTATGTGTGTGAAGTCACTTTAGTCATGTCCAACTCTTTGCAACCCTATTGACTAGAGCCTGGCAGGCTCCTCTGTCCATGCAGATTCTTCAGGTGAAAATACCGGAGTGGGTAGCCATTCCCTTGATTTTTCCCCACCAAGGGATTGAACCCAAGTCTCTTGTGGCTCCTGTATTGCAGGTGGGTTCTTAACCATTGGGCCAGAACAGAAGCCCCGTACACATACCCAATACCAAAGAATATGACTTTTTTGTTTGAAATTATTGTGTTCAGGAAAAGTGGTAATACATACTGATTTTTGATGGATTTTATGAAATGTTTGTTTGAAATTTTTGTTGCACTTGTTAAATTTGTCTTATTTGATGATTAAATATACAAACATACTCTAAGTGATAGCTCACTTACTTTTGCCATTGAACATGCCAGAAGGACTGACTTTCTGAAGGGCCATTATCTTATTCTAGACTTGGATTATTGTAGTCCATACTTACCAATTGATCAAATGGTACAAGGTTCATGTTTCTTAAGTACAGAAATAATGAGCAAATAGCCTAAAATATAGCACACTATTTGACAATATAGATTAAAGGGCAAGGCAACAGGTCATATTCTCTAATCCCTAACATCTAAGGACTTGAATACAAGTGATTTCAAACCACAAAAAAAAAAGGGGGGGGGGGGGGTGGGTTTAAGATTAGAGTATTATGGATGGAAAGTAAGAACTTGAAATGTGAGGTGAGACCAAAAATTGTTTTACTTTCTAGTAAAACAATTTGAGGAGTTAGAGAAATTGCTTTACTTAAAAAAAAAAAAAAAAAAAAAAAAAACTAGTTT
>NW_011495038.1:3041481-3051478 GCF_000754665.1 Bison bison bison | reverse complement strand
GAGAAATTGCTTTCTTAAAAATAAAAAAAATAAAAAAAAAAAAAGCTGTTTTCCTGAGATCTGACTGATTTTCCTTAATTACAGAGTAGAGGTAGAAAATTATCACCAAAAACACCTTCCTCTTTTACTCCTCTAACAGTTCTTATTTTTTAGTTTAATAAATAATGAAAAAAATGATGATTTTGTATTAAAAGTAAGAGGAGTGTGTGTAGTTGTTTGGTTATGTCTGCCTCTATGGGAGGGGTGGAAAGGGCAAATTCACAGACTGCTCAAGACAACCACAGTTCTCTTCCTGTCCTCCTTGAAAGCATGGAAGATCAATGCTATGACAAATGCCTACATTTATGTTGGTGGAAAGTGAAGAAGTTTTGTATATTACCAAGGTCACTCAAATCAAAAGCACCTCACCCATTAGAAATGAGAACATAGAGCCCATTTTTCCCTTCTGTTATATCTGTTGATTATTCTCACTGTATAGGAGCTAATAATTTTCATCTACTGCCTAAGAGAATGTTAAAAAATAGGGAGAGGGAGAAACATAAATGTTAGTTACTACACCCTAGATCAATACACACCATTTATTGCAATAATTTCTTGAAGTACTATCTGTATTCCATGTGATAGCCTCACCTCCATTCAGAGGCCAGAATAATCTGAAGATAAATTATGTCACCTTTCTCAGAAAATTAATTAAAAAAAAAAAAAGAATCTACTGCTTTCCATCTTGAATTCAATCAAAGTATTTACTTTAGAATGTAGGTAGTATATTGTTTGCTCAACCTACTCCAGCTAGCTTCCTCCTTCAAAACACTTCAGGCAGTGAACAGACACCAGTCTGTGTCTTTAGGTATAACCTACATTGTACATTCTTGTGTGTTTCCAGCATATGTGAAAATCTTCAAAGGGCTTTCACTGAGTTCCACTGAGTTTCTATACCTCAGCAAGCATTCACCTTGAGAATATTATTTTAATCTCTCAGACAAGTGATGCTGATCTCTAAAATCTATCTTATTTGCTTGCAAAAGAAGCCCAACAAAGAACTTCCTCTCTAGACTTTTGAGCCACTCTTCCAGGACTGCCCTCTTTGTGTTTTTTCCTCATAGATTGAAAGAGCATTTATTGGTGACAAACCTCAAAAGAACAGTTTGGTCATCTGCTTGTGAGGGATCATCAAGCAGCTCTGTTCAGAAGGGGAGCGAACTCATTACTTTTTGTTTTATAGTTTGAGAAATTGGAATAAAGAAAATTCTATATAACATAATTTAGTGGTAACAACATGGTTGTGGAGAGACTTATTTACCAAAATTTCTATGTGCAGAACAATGGTATAGTTGGCCAGGAAAGCAACCTATCTAAATGTCATACTAATCACTGTAAACTCAGAGATACTAAATAATCTTTCTTAAATTCCAATTCATTTGTGCCACAGAAGGTAAGACTTGAGTTCAAATTTTGAATTTTCCATTTTGGCTTAATGTCTCGTAGATGACATTAAGCAAATACTTTATCATTGTTAAGACTTTTTTCCTTACATGTGAATTGAAGATCTGATACAACTTGAACAGATATTCTGAAGATGATACACTATCAGGCTTGCAAAGTTTCTGCACAATAATAAAATGAAAAAACAAATCTAATGGAATCTAATTCATGCCTACTATGAACAAGACATAAAACCCACAATTTCTTGCTGTTAAGTCACTCAGTCGTGTCCAACTCTTTGCAACCCCATGAACTGCAGCCTGCCAGCTTCCCTATCTTTCACCAGCTCCCAGAGTTTGCTCAAACTCATGTCCATTGAGTTGATGATGCCATCCAATCATCTTATCCTGTCATCTCCTTCTCCTTCTGCTTTCAATCTTTCCTTATATATTAGTAAATAAATTTAGAAGTTTACATATTGATAAGCCACTTAATCCTTTACTTTTACATTTATTCAAATATGATTACACTCTGGAGTAAAAGAGATTCATTCGTTTTCATTTCATTTCAACACCGCACGGGAAGACTTCATTGACAATTTCCATCTATACTTTATATATGTCTACATTTCTATCCTGTCAGGTAAGAATTAATCTCAGTTTAAAATAAAAACTTTTGGTGAATAAGCTTGAAGAAGTATTTTCCAGGAATTACTAAGCTGATCCTATAAACGAGCTTGTAGGGGAAAAAAATTACTTCTGCTTTACAGATTTCATAAAATTTAAGCTCAGGGTGACTCCTCTTCAAAGACTTGCAGCTACTAGATGGAGGATGAAGGACAAAAGGATGGGCACAATAAAGGACAGAAATAGCATGGACCTAACAGAAGCAGAAGATATTAAGAAGAGGTGGCAAGAATACACAGAACTATGCAAAAAAGTTCTTCATGACCCAGATAGCCACGATGGTGTGATCACTCACCTAGAGCCAGAAATCCTGGAATGAGAAGTCAAGTGGGCCTTAGAAAGCATCACTATGAACAAAGCTAATGGAGGTGATGGAGTTCCAGTTGAGCTATTTCAAATCCTAAAAGATGATACTGTGAAATTGCTGCACTCAATATGCCAGCAAATTTGTAAAACTAATCATTGACCACAGGACTGCAAAAGGTCAATTTTCATTCCAATCCCAAAGAAAAGCAATGTCAAGGAATGTTCAAACTACTGCACAATTGCACTCATCTCACATGCTAGCAAAGTAATGCTCAAAATTCTCCAAGTGAGGCTTCAACAGTCTGTGAACCATGAACTTCCAGATGTTCAACCTGGATTTAGAAAAGGCAGAGGAACCAGAGATCAAATGGCCAACATCCATTAGATCATTGAAAAAGCAAGAGAATTCCAGAAAAACATCTACTTCAGCTTTATTGACTTGGATCATGTGGATCACAAGAAGCTATGGAAAATTCTTAAAGATATGTGAATACCAGACCACCATGCCTGCCTCCTGAGAAATCTGTATACAAGTCAAGAAGCAACAGTTAGAACCAGACATGGAAGAAAAGACTGGTTCCAAATCAGAAACGGAGTATGTCAAGGCTGTATATTGTCACCCTGCTTATTTAACTTATATGCAGAATACACCATGCAAAATGCTAAATGAAGCACAAGCTGGAATCAAGATTGCAAGGAGAAATACAAAAAACCTCAGATATGCAGAAGACACCACCTTTATGGCAAAAAGCAAAGAACTAGAGAATATCTTGATGAAAATGAAAGAGGAGAGTGAAAAAGCTGTCTTAAAACTCAACACTCAAAAAAATCTAAGATCGTGGCACCTGTTTCCATCACTTCACGGCAAGTAGATGGGGAAATAATGGAAACAGTGACAGACTTTATTTTGGGGGGCTCCACAATCCTTGCAGATGGTGACTTGCACCAAGAAATTAATAGACACTTGCTTCTTGGAAGAAAATCTATGATTAACCTAGACAGCATACTAAAAAGCAAAACATTACTTTGCCTACAAAGGTCTGTCTAGTCAAAGCTATGGTTTTTCCAATAGTTATATATGGATATGAAAGTTGGATTATAAAGAAACTTGAGCTCTGAAGAATTTATGCTTTTGAACTGTGGTGATGGAGAAGACTCTTGAGAGTCCCTTGGACTGCAAGGAGATCAAACCAGTCCATCCTAAAAGAAATCAGTCCTGAATATTCTTTGGAAGTACTGATGCCGAAACTGAGACTCTAATACTTTGGCCATCTGATGCAAAGAACTGACTCATTGGAAAATACCCTGATACTGAGAAAAATTGAAGGCAGGAGGAGAAGGGGATGGCAGAGTATGAGATGGTTGGATGCCATCAGCAAGTCGATGCACTTGAGTTTGAGTAAACTCTGGGAGTTGGTGATGGACAGGAAAGCCTGGCGTGCTGCAGTCCATGGGGTTGCAAAGATTCAGACGTGATTGAGTGACTGAATTGAACTGAAGTGATACTCCTAATATTAATAGGTAATATCTATATTGTGTATATTGTCTTACAGGTGCCAGGCTTAATTTTATACTCTTCATATATATGTGTATATATATATACACACACACACACACACACACATACACACATATATACACACAGACACACATATATATACATTAACTCATTTAATGCTAATGAAACTACTCTGAGATAGTTAAAATTCTTACCATCTTAGTGATGGTTAATTTCATGTATCAACTTGGCTGCACTAGAGGATGCCCAGATATTCACGTAAACATTAATTCTGGGTGTGTATGTGATGATGTTTCTGGGAAAATAGAGTTTGAATTGATAACCCAAGTCAATTCCCCCATGTATATGAGCATCATCCAATCAACTGAGAACCTGGATAGAACAAAATGTTGGAGGAGGTTGAATTTCTTCTCTGCCTACTTGACTGAGCTGATGAATAGATATTCTCCTTATTTTGGTGCTTCTGGTTCTCAGATATTTAGTTTCAGAATAAAATCTACACCATCAAGTATTTGAAGTAAATCACTGGCTTCCCTGCATCTACAACATATGGATCATGGGACTTAGCCTCAACAACCATATGTTCTTGTTCTTTATAACAAATCCCTTTCTAGGCTGAGAGAGAGAATCATAGAGAAGTAGAGGAGAAATAGAGATAGTTATGTATAGATATCCTGTTGTTTATTTCTCTGCAGAACCCTAAGTACATCTCTATTTTATGTAAAGGTAATTGATATTATAGATATTCCATAGTTTCCCAAGAGGCTATAGTCAAATCCAGGCATTCTGAATGGAGCCTTTGCCCTTATACTCTCTGTACATTGCCTTTCTATCCCTAGATATTTAAGATGTGAACAGAAGGAAGTGATTTTAGAGATGGCATTTAGGCTATTTACCCTCCAACAGAAGGAGGCTGTAGAGTAAAAAACTCAGAGTAATAGAAGAACTGAAGTCTATTCCTAGATCTTTAATCCAGCTGATAATTTTCAGAAAATCAGTTTACTTCTTCAGAAAATCAGTTTAGTCTTTCAATAGTAAAATGTAAAGAAAAAGGAGTAAATAATAATTGAACAATTATCTAAGATGGTGATTGCAAGATTATGTGTTGGATGATGACAGGGAAGATGAAGGTCATATAAATTCATTTAAAGTGGCATATTTCATCATGAAAGATTATTCTCCCAGGTTCAGCCCTCTGCAACAACCTTTGTGGAATTGAAGCTTACACATTTCCATGAGCTGTAAAATATAGTTCCACTGGAAATTGTCTTATCCCATTTATAACCCTGAAAGCTCCCACTAGGCATGGAAAAACACAAGACAACAAAACATCTAATTCAAAAACTCTTATGTGTTCATTGGAAATGGAGTTGAAAATCCTTGCTTTATTCTATATGACCAAGATGATTATAAGACAAACAAAGAGAAGATATAGTGCTGTGAAAGTAAGGAAAGTGCAAACATCCAGTGGGAATAGACAAGAACTATTCTGATGTGGTCTTGAGTCCACATTTATCATAATTTATTTTTTGTTTGGTTGTTTTCTGTTGTTATTTGCCTTTCATCTGTGTACACCACACAAAAATAATACAAGTAAATGAGGAAGCCAAAGTTTTGTCGATATGCTAATCTCTTACATAGATAAATAATCTTAGTTTTCACTTTTATAGAGAAACAGTATTCCCAGACCTTTTCCCTAAAACAATACATAGCAAAGCTATATACCTCTAAGTTACAAATAAAGTCTCTGTTTGGGAAAAAAAAAATCAATAAAATTAGGACCCTATCTTAAAGGAAACCAATCCTGAATATTCATTGGAAGGACTGATGTTGAAGCTGAAACTCTAAATAATCTGGCCACCGGATGCAAAGAGCTGACTCATTCAAAAGACCTTGATAGTAGGAAAGATTGAAGGCAGGGAGAGAAGGGGACAACAGAGGATGAAATAGTTGAATGACATCACAGACTCAATAGACATGAAGGAAAGGGAAGCCCAGAGTGCTGCAGTCCATGGTGTTGTAAAGAGTCAGACATGACTGATCGACTGAACAACAACCATTCTTAAAGCAGGGAGGTTGCTAGATATGCGCAGAGAAAGGGGAATAGAGACTTATTGCCATGAAATCAAACCACACATCTTGTTAAAAAAAAAAAAAAGAGGTCTTTAGGCAGACGAAGAGTAAGAACCTCCAGAAAGACAAGAAAACTCACATTTTGAGGTGCTAAGTGTCCTGGAGGCAGACAAAGAAAGGTGGGAAAGGACAGGTGTCTCCAGAATTGAAATGTATAAACTTTTGCTCATTATGCTTTCATTACAACAAAACTGGCCTTTACAGATAAGTACCCATCATGCACTGATGCTATGACTAAAAAAGAACAAAAATCCCTCCTCCCCTAGGGAAAGCAAAGCTGAAGTGAAAATAAGAGAATACAACCCCAAATTCCTCCCACCCTAATGAATATTCTACCCCTTCCTTTATATACCTCACATTACTGGTCTGCCAAAGAAACTCAGGGCAGTAACTTATGTTACTTATCTGAGTCTACCTGCTCTCCCATTGACAGCCTACTGTTACTCCATAAATCCTCGCTTTACCTTCTTGAACTCTCTGTCTCATCTGTGAATTCTTTCCTCAATGAGACAAGAACTTCCATTCTTGTATCACTAGGCACAGGAAGTAAATCAATCTTGTCTCTGAGATGGGTAGACCCCCTAAAAGTGGCTTGATTAAATTTTGGCGCCAGCAAGTTCAAATCCTCATCATTAATTTATTCTACATTAGTGTTTTCAAGTATAAGTTTAAAACTTGGGAAATTAGAGGCTAAAAATACAATAAAATATTAAATATCTGTTGAGTAGGAAATAATTTTAGTGTGTTGCCAGTGCTAAGTTGCTTCAGTCGTGTTGGACTATTTCTGGCCCCATGGACTGTACCCTCCATGTTCCACTGTCCATGGGATTTTCCAGGCAAGAATACTGAAATGGTTTGCTATTTCCTTCTCCAGGGGATCTTCCTGACCCACGGATCAAACACACATCTCTTAGGTCTCCTGCTTTGGTAGGTGGGTTCTTTACCACTATCACCACCTGAGAAGCCAAGTGTTGATGAAACTGTTCTAAATCTAAGTTATATTAAAAACTAACTTTCTGATCATAATTTGTTTTCTCAAATAAGTAATGCAAGTAGTAAAATATGTGTTGAAAAGCCACATTAAATATCTTTCAATACTTGCCATGTACATTTCTCACTATACATTTTATTAATTTGTATATATTTTATATAAACATATACCTATAGGAACTAGCATAGTCAAAAGGCAAACATCAATAAGAATAAATGAAGTAGTATTAGAGTTAAAATACGAATATTGATGTATTTGGAACTAGATAATGCTTTCAAGATCAGTTCAGGTTTGTCACGATCATCACTGTTTCAGTAAGTGAAGTTCCTATGTGCCATTCCATAAAGTTTGGTATTTAAACTAAACAGATCTTGAAACTTAATGGATTGTCACTCAGGCTTCATGCTGCTGCAAGACATTCAGTAAGGATATAGTCCTCTTGTTGAATATAAATGGGTGATTCTGGAGTTACATTGCATTGCCCCTGCAAAATCAAAACCAAAACGGGAATAATTTGAAAAAGATATATGCCTGCTCCTCTTCTCAGGCAGCCTTCCTTTATTGTGTTTTCTTTAGAAAGTGCTGGAGATGTTTACACTGGAGAAAAATGAGAAAAAGTAGCCCTAATGGACCTGACTGATATTTCTATCATGTGCCTGCCATGAATAAAATATGCATGTGAGATAAAATCATGAATAAACACAGAACCTGACTGGTATCCTTCATCTACCAGGTTAGTTAACAGCTAACTTATTTACACCGTGAATACAAATATAGATGTCTCAGTGGTAAAGAATCTACTTGCAATGTAGGAGATATGAGTTGGACACTGGAGCAGGACAATCCCTTGGAGAAGGAAATGACAACCTTCTCCAGTATTCTTCCCTGGGAAATTCCACGGACAGAGAAGACTGGTGGACTACAGTTCATGAGGTTGCAAAAGAGTCAGAAATGACTTAGCTGCTGCTGCTGCTAAGTTGCTTCAGTCGTGTCTGACTCTATGCGACCCCATAGACGGCAGCCCACCAGGCTCCCCTGTCCCTGGGATTCTCCAGGCAAGAATACTGGAGTGGGTTGCCATTTCCTCCTCCAATGCATGAAAGTGAAAAGTGAAAGTGAAGTCGCTCAGTTGTGTCCGACTCTTAGTGACCCCATGGACTGCAGCCTACCAGGCTCCTCCGTCCATGAGATTTTCCAGGCGAGAGTACTGGAGTGGGGTGCCATTGCCTTCTCCCGTAATGACTTAGCAAGTAAACAATAACAACAATATGGCTATACATTATAAAGGAGAGATGGACTTTGATGGTGAAGTGCCAAGAAAGGAAAGAGGGGACTTGAAAGATAAGTAGGATTTGGAGTGGCAGAAAAATTGTGGTGCTAAAGTATTCCAGAGGAATCATGAGAAGGTGAAATTCCATGGCATATTTTGGAATTATACCTAGCTTGAGGTTATGGGGAGAATGGTGGGCTAGAGAACGGTAAAACATTCTGTGATTGTGGAAACAATGATAATAAGTTAAAAACATATCCTATACACAACATGAGAGTCACCAAATCCCCATGTTCCAATGTCTCTCAGATTTATTTGTATCTGAAAAATACCTGCCCTCTTAATTTTCTGTTGTATTTTATTCTTTCAGAAAAGATTTGAGAGAATACTGTGGATACAATCAAAGATAGAAAAAGGTACAGAGTATTTAATTACTATTCTCAAGGAATTTAATGTCCACTGGAGAAAATAAGACATGGGAATGGAAAAAAAAAAAAGGCATAAGCCAAGATAGTTTATAAGTGAATGTCAAATAAGAGACAAAAGACAAATCAATCCAGTTTGACTTTGTGATTTTTAATCCTCACTCCCATCAATGTTAGTAAGTATACAGTAGTATCCAAGAGACAGCAGAAGATATAAAATACTTGGAAAACCACTGAAGTTTCTACACAATTGATTTCTGGTTCAACTTCATTTCTATTTCGTATGTAGAAATACTTATAAATTTGTGGACAATCTCATTATTATAAATAATTATGATCTGCTCATATCAAACTCTGACAGAAGTAAAGCTATGTATGAAAATTTTCTATTTTAGACCAAAGATCTTGATGCCAGATATAAATCAAATTGTATTAGTTCTTCCTTCCAATGAACCACTTAATCATTGCCTGGTGTTCATGAATCTCAGCCTCTCAGCTTCTGACTGCTGGAGAATGTCTGTTTTCACATTCTACCTCATTACTTCCTTCCTACCCTCTTCCTTAAGCTCTATTTATTTATTTTTTTTATTTTTAACCCAAATCTAGAACACATTTTCAGCTCTCCTAACAGTATTCTCAAGATCCATTCTTACTTGTATTCCAGTCCTTTCATTCTATGTTTTCTCTCACTATGCTTTCCTTTGTTCCTTAGTAAAACAGTGAAGTTATAGTTTTCAGAAGCACCCTATATGTTTTGTTCCTTTTAAAACTAGAGAGTAGCCTCAGAGTGTATCTAATTTTTCACATGCAATTCTCAGAAAGAAAGGCTGATGGAAAATTGATGTGCTAGTTGAATTTCAGGAGACTCAAGGGCCCTGGACAGCCAGAACTCCATAATAAGATCAATGGACTTAAAGAGTGAGAGGTAACATCAGTGAATATTCTAAAACTATTCATTTCAGTTCAGTCGCTCAGTCCTGTCTGACTCTTTGCGACCCCATGAATAGCAGCACGCCAGGCCTCCCTGTCCATCACCAACTCCCGGAGTTCACCCAGACTCACGTCCATCGAGTGAGTGATGCCATCCAGCCATCTCATCCTCTGTTGTCCCCTTCTCCTCCTGCCCCCAATCCTTCCCAGCATCAGAGTCTTTTCCAATGAGTCAGCTCTTCACATGAGGTGGCCAAAGTACTGGAGTTTCAGCTTTAGCATCATTCCTTCCAAAGAAATCCCAGGGCAGATGTG
>NW_011495038.1:3041256-3041381 GCF_000754665.1 Bison bison bison | reverse complement strand
TCAATTCTTCGGCGCTCAGCCATCTTCACAGTCCAACTCTCACATCCATACATGACCACAGGAAAAACCATAGCCTTGACTAGACGAAACTTTGTTGGCAAAGTAATGTCTCTGCTTTTGAATAT
>NW_011495038.1:3037236-3041156 GCF_000754665.1 Bison bison bison | reverse complement strand
CTGCTTTTGAATATGCTATCTAGGTTGGTCATAACTTTCCTTCCAAGGAGTAAGCGTCTTTTAATTTCATGGCTGCAGTCACCATCTGCAGTGATTTTGGAGCCCAGAAAAATAAAGTCTGACACTGTTTCCACTGTTTCCCTATCTATTTGCCATGAAGTGGTGGGACCGGATGCCATGATCTTCGTTTTCTGAATGTTGAGCTTTAAGCCAACTTTTTCACTTTCCTTTTCACCTTCATCAAGAGGCTTTTTAGTTCCTCTTCACTTCCTGCCATAAGGGTGGTGTCATCTGCATATCTGAGGTTATTGATATTTCTCCCAGCAATCTGGATTCCAGTTTGTGTTTCTTCCAGTTCAGCGTTTCTCATGATGTACTCTGCATATAAGTTAAATAAGCAGGGTGACAATATACAGCCTTGACGAAGTCCTTTTCCTATTTGGAACCAGTCTGTTGTTCCATGTCCAGTTCTAACTGTTGCTTCCTGACCTGGATATAGGTTTTTCAAGAGGCAGGTCAGGAGGTCTGGTATTCGCATCTCTTTCAGAATTTTCCACAGTTTCTTGTGATCCACACAGTCAAAGGCTTTGGCATAATCAATAAAGTAGAAATAGATGCTTTTCTGGAACTCTCTTGCTTTTTCCATGATCCAGCGGATGTTGGCAATTTGATCTCTGGTTCCTCTGCCCTTTCTAAAACCAGCTTGAACATCAGGAAGTTCACAGTTCACATATTGCTGAAGCCTAGCTTGGAGAATTTTGAGCATTAGAGGTTGCTAAGTCAGAGCTTGATAATCAGCTGATCTGCATGATAAGCAGGCCCAAGATTTGAGTCTAGGAGAAGGCCAGATTATACCTTGCCATTAAAGTAAATTCAGAAATAATACTAACAAAGAAATTATGTCAACTATATATATTATCTTATTCTTTAATGCATGCTATACTTCTGAGGTGTGTAATACTGGCTGTTTTGTATATTAACTTCTTTTTTACTATGCATTTAATAAATTGTAGACAAAAAGTTTGCCTTATGAGGAATTCAAGAAAAATTACCTTTTAAGAAATTCAAGAAAATTTCTATCAAAATTGCTCCTGTGCAATTATTTCTTTGAAATATATAACCAGATAAGGAGTATACAGTCATAATTGAATCATAATGGATTATTACGGACTCAGTTAAGGATGGTTTAGCATATCTTAAACAGACTTGCAAAGAAAAGTACACAGCTATCTGTGAACATGTGTATCAAGAGAAAAAAATGTGGCAAATTATAAACACTTGGGAACCTAGATGGAGGCCAGCTAATCACTCAATATGTGTTCTTTCAGCTTTCTTGTAGCTTTGATATTTTATAAAATATTAAGAAGGATGATTGAGAGAAGGAAGGAAGGAGACAGGGAGGGAGGAATGGAAGAAAGGAAAGGGAGAAAGGGAGATCACAGGGCTCTATGCCACTCTTGCAGTCTCCAAGTTCAGACCAGTTGAAAACCTGCTCCAGTAAACTTCAAGCTATTCACTGATTGTTGGCTCCAGCAAGTTTCAGAAAGTTATTAATAGACACCTTTAGAACTAGGGAAGATGGCTAAAAAAGTTCAACAACCAGGAAATCAGATTATAGATTGGCAAAATGTGAAAAGTGAAGGTATATTCATCTTTTACAATAGCTAGAAAATAATGATAATGTAACGAATCTTTTCATTATAATCAAAGCTTGCAAAGTTGCATCATCTTCCAGAGTGACTGCAGAAATTTATGTTTTTCACATACACAGGATGAAAAAAGACAAGAGTCATGCTTCAAGTTCTACAAAGCTTGTAGTAAAGTTTCATTCAATAGCCATGGTAGATCATGGCATCATTATGGACTAATAAGCTTACAGGCCTAGAGATCCTTTGACATTCCTGTGAATAATTTATCTATAGCACTTATAATCTGTAGAGTACTAGAAGAAATACTACAGAATAGAGAATTTCTTATATGTTTTCCTCTAATGTAAATTTAACCAAATGTTTTTATTAATTGTGGACTGATCAAACAAATGATAAAAAGAAAACTAGTAAAATAAAAGGGGTGGTTTTTAGCAATATTATTGTAAACTTTCTTAGCTGTGCCAATTTTTAGGAGATGCATGATTCAGTACTTAGAGATGAAGTGTCAAGATGTCTAATATATTGCAAATAGGAATAACAAAAAACAAGCAAACAAATATAAAATATATATATAATTTAAAATCTAGGATTTATATTTTTATTTTTAAAGCTAGAATTTTAAATTTAAAATTTATTTTAATACTTAATTGTTAAATCTGATTGGTTATACAAAAGATTTTATGTTATTTTCCTTTACATTTGAAAAATTTTGTGTTAGCATTTGGAAAGAACAAAAACAATGTTTTAGGGAAATGATTTGGCATCCATATAATTCATAAATATATATACTGACTTAGATCAGCTTATAATTCAACTCATCTCCCTACTTTCAACAGGGTTTTCAATGATTCGTGTACTCCTAAATCACTTTTAATACATTTCTGTTAATCTCTGATTTGATCAAGAGTTGAAGTATTTTTGCCATTTGTTTCTACAGCCTTTTTGATTATTCTGTTCCCTGATGATTCTGAAAACCAGCTTTTCTTAAAAAATTTCTCCCCTGCTGCTTTCTAACTGATTTTTATGTTACTCCAAATTAAACCCATTATTTCTAGTCTATCAATTTTCTAACTTGAATCAGCACCCTTTAAAGAGTCCCATCTGCTATCCATTGAGAAGCCAGTTTTTAAGTCTTTCTTTTTGTCATCTGTATCCTGGCCTCCTCAGGTGCCTTGGAAGCTCCAGTCAGACTTTCCAGGTACTGATCTCTGCCTGTCTGAGATGTCTAGGTTATTCTGTGCAGAATACAGCACGATGCATCCTTCTGCTTCCACAGCTTTGCTGTCAGATTTATAAATGTTCAAATTTCAAAGAGCTTTAAAGCCATGAGTAAAAGTCAACTCCCAAGATAAATATAAAATGTCTGTAGGATATAGACACAACAGAATACAATAAAAGGATGTACGAGTGTACTAATTGAAAACTCCCTGCACCAGAAGCAAGAGAACTGCAATCAGTCCATCTATGGACTGAATATATGGTGCAAGCTTGGCCAAGTCATTACACATTACTTGCCTCAACTATAAAATAAGGGTGATTGATTGAATAGAGTCTGTTCCATCTCAAACTGATTTTAAAATAAAGTTATTGTTTTATAGCTATAAACAGAATAATGCACTAGTTATAGAAAACTTAGGAATTATTTAAGCATACAGAAAGGAAAATATTACTCATTTTACCACTTGAGTTGCCTACTTTTAAATTATTGGTGTATAACCTACTAACCCTGTGAACACGCATGTGTATGTGCAAACAGATGTACACTTGAAGTTATTGCAAAATTGAAACATACAGTATATATTGTACTTTGTACTCCATTGTAATAATGTTCTAATATTCTAAGATCATTTTTTGAGATTTGCCAATAAGAATACCAGACCACCTGACCCATCTCTTTAGAAACCTGTATGCAGGTGAGGAAGCAACAGTTAGAACTAAACATGGAAGAACAGATTGGTTCCAAATAGGAAAAGGAGTACATCAAGGCTGTATATTGTCACCCTGCTTATTTAACTTATATGCAGAGTACATCATGAGAAATGCTGTGCTGGAGGAAGCACAAGCTGGAATTAAGATTGCCAGGAGAAATATCAATAACCTCAGATATGCAAATGACACCACCCTTATGGCAGAAAGTGAAGAAGAACTAATGAGCCTTTTGATGAAAGTGAAAAAAGAGAGTGAAAAAGTTGGCTTAAAGCTGAACATTCAGAAAACGAAGATCATGGCATCTGGTCCCATCACTTCATGGGAAATAGATGGGGAAACAGT
>NW_011495038.1:3034101-3037136 GCF_000754665.1 Bison bison bison | reverse complement strand
TCTTGAGAGTCCCTTGGACTGCAAGGAGATCAAACCAGTCCATCCTAAAAGAGATCAGTCCTGAGTGTTCATTGGAAGGACTGGTGTTGAAGCTGAAACGCCAATACTTTGGCCACCTGATGCAAAGAGCTGATTCACTGGAAAAGACCTTGATGCTGGGAAAGATTGAGGGTAGGAAAATAATGGGATGACGGAGGATAAGATGGTTGGATGGCATCACCGACTCAACAGAATGGGTTTGGATGGACTCTGGGAGTTGGTGATGGACAGGGAGTCCTGGAGTGCTACGGTTCATGGGGTTACAAAGAGTCAGACTCGGCTGAGCTGCTGAACTGAACTGAATAAGATGGTGAAGTAGAAGGATGTAAGCTCACCCCCTCTTACAAAAACACTGAAATCAGGACTAACTGCTAAACAACTGTTGACAAAAAAAAGAAAAAGCTAGAACCTATAAAAAAAAAAAAAAAAGCCCTACCCTTAAAGACAAAGAAACCACAATGAGACAGTAGGAGGGGCACAATTACTATAAAATAAAATCCACACCGGCAGGTGGGTGCAAACTGGAAGACAATGAAGCCACAGAAGTTATCCCACAGAAATGGAAGTCCTGGGGTTTTTGTAATGTAGCGGAGGAGCCTCCAGATAATCTAGTTTTGACGATTAGCAGGATTAGATTGCAGAAATTCCTCAGGGCTTGTGAAAACAGAAACTCCACTGTTGGAGAGCACACACAGGTATAATGTGCACCAAGACGTCCCCCAAAAAGCAGTGCTCTTATAAAAGACTGGGGCTTCCTGGGTGGTACTAGTGGTAAAGAATCACCTTCCAATGCAAGAGACACAAGAGGTATGGGTTTGATCCCTAGGTCGGGAAGATCCCCTGGAGCAGAAAGTGGCAACCCACTTCAATATTCTTGCCTGGAAAATCCCATGGACAGAGGAGCCTGGCAGGCCACAGCACATGGGGTCACAAAGAATTAGACATGACTGAGCAACCGAATGCACACACACATAAGAGACTAGGCCAGACTTACCTGCTAGAATCTCCTATGGAGGTGGGTGGAGATGTTATGGCTCAAGTGTCTTTGCAGGAACAAAAAACTTGTAGCAGCATGTCTGGCAAGTCCTCATTAACATGAACCCTCCTGGAGGTCAACATATCCCCTTCAAGACCTAGCCCCACCCAACAGCCTGTAGGTTCCAGTGTTGGGACACCCGAGTCCAAATATCTAACAGTGGGGAACACAGCCCTACCGATCAACTGACAGGCTTTTTAAAATCTTCCTGAGCACAGCCCTGCCCATGAGAGGAGCAAGAACCAGCTCCACTCTCCAGAAGGCAGGAATAAGGCCCTTCCACCAAGAAGACTTTACAAGCTTCATAGATAACCTCATGTACCAGAGGGCAGACAGAAGAAGCAAAAAAAAAAAAAAAAGCAAAACTATAACACTGCAGCCTGGGGAATGGGAACTGCAATCACAGAAAGTTAGATAAGACAAGACAGCAGATGAATATATTCCAGATGAAGGAACAAGATAAAACCCCAGAAAAACAACTAGGTGGAGATAGCCAATCCACCAGAAAAAAGAATTCAGAGTAATGATGGTGAAGATGATCCAATATCTCAGAAAAAGAATGGAGGCACAGATTGAGAAGATACCCAAACGCATGGAAGCTAAAAATATGCTACTAAACAACCAAAGGGTCACTGAAAAAGTAAAAGAAAAATGATGAAATAGAAATAAAGAAAACAACAGCAAAGATCAATGAAACTAAAAGCTTGTTTTTGAAAAGATAAACAAAATAGATAAACCTTTAACCAGACTCATCAAGAAAAAAGGTGGGAGATGGCTAAAATCAGTAAAATTAGAAATAAAAAAGGAGAAATTCTATGGACACCACAGAAATACAAAGGATCATAAGACATTGCTATAAGAAACTATATGCAAATAAAATGAAGCAGTGAACAAATTCTTAGAAAAATAAAATCTCCCAAGACTGAACCAGGAAGTAATTGAAAATAAAAACAGACAAATCACAGGTACTGAAATTGCAACTATGATTAAAAACTACCAGCAAAAGAGTCCAGTACCACATGCCTTCACAGGTAAATTCTATCAAACGTTTAAAGAAGACTTAACACCTATCCTTCTCAAACTATTCTAAAAATTTGCAGTTCAGTTCAGTAACTCAGTCATGTCCAGCTCTTTGTGACCCCATGGACTACAGCACACCAGGCCAGACCAGAGAATATTCCCACACTCAATCTATGAAGCCACTATCACACTGACACAAAAACCAGACAAAGATATCACAAAAAAAGGAAATTATATTCAATATCACTGGTGAATATAGATGCAAAAATCCTCAACAAAATACCAGTGCTCCAAATTCAGCAATACAATAAAAATATACACCATGATCTGGTGGGGTTTATCTGAGGAATACAAGGATTTTTCAGTATCTGCAAAGCAGTGTAATACAGCATATCAACAAATTGAAAAATAAAAAACCATATAATCATCTCAAAAGATGTAGAAAAAGCTTTTGACAAAACTCAAAACCCAATTATGATAACAAATCTTCAGAATGTTGGCTTAGAAGGAGCATACCTCAACATAATGACGGTCATATATGTAGCTAACGTCATCCTCAATAGTGACAGGCTAAACAAATTTCCTCTAAGATCAGGAACAAGACAGGGTTGTCCACCATTGACTCATTTTTTTTTTCATAAAATTTAACAGTTTTTTCATAGCTGTTGAAGTCTTAGCCATGGAAATCAGAGAAGAAAAAGAAATAAAAAGAATCCAAATTGGAGGAGAAAAAGGAGTAATACCGTCACTGTTTGCATATGGTATGATACTATACATAGAAAATCCTAAAGCTGCTACAGAAAACTACTAGAGTCAATGAATTTGGCAAAGTTAAAGGATACAAAATTAATACACAGGCATCTCTTGCATTTATATACACTATGAAAGATCACAAAGGGAATTTTTTTTATTCCCATTTACTATTGAATAATATATATAT
>NW_011495038.1:3026394-3034001 GCF_000754665.1 Bison bison bison | reverse complement strand
TATATATATATATATATATATATATACACACACCTAGGAACAAATCTACTCAAGGAGACAAAAGACCTGTAGTCCAAAAACTGTAAGACACTGAGGCAAGAAATCAACAATTTCTCAAACAGATGGAAAGGTATACCATGTTCTTGGATAGGAAGAATCACTCACTACTGTGAAAATGACTGTACTGCCCAAAGCAATTTACAGTGCAATATCATTCAAATTGTCAATGGCATGTTTCACAAAATTAGAACAAAATTTTTTTAAATTTATAGAGAGATGTAAAAGAGACTGAATAGTCAAAGCAATCTTGAGAAAGAATAATGGAGCTGGAGGAACTAGGCACCCTGAACTCATATTTCCAGCTATACTACAAAATTACAGCCTTCAAATCAGTATTGTACTAGCACAAAAAATTGAAATTAGAATATACTCCAACACCACACACAAAAATAAGCTCAAAATTAATTAAATATCTAAATGAAAGACTAAATATTATAAAATTCATAGAGGAAAACATAGGCAGAACACCATTTACATAAATCACAGTAACATAGTTTTTGAGCTGTATCTTAAAGAAAAGGAAATTAAAACAAACATAAGCAAATAGGACCGAATTAAGCTCAAAAGGTTTTTCACAGGAAAGGAAACCATAGGTAAATCACAACCCACAAAATAGGAGAACACATTTGTGAAAGATGTAATGACATGGAAATAATATTCAAAATCTACAAATAGCGTAAGCAATTTAAATTAAAATAATAGTAATAATAATAAACTAATCCAAAAATGGGCAGAAGACCTAAATAGACATTTCTTCAAAGAAAACACACGGATGGCTAAAAGGCACATGAAGATGCCCAACATCACTAATTATTAGAGAAATACAAATCAAAACTACAATGAGCTATCACCTCACACTAATCAAAATGAAAGTGAAAGTCACTCAGTCATGTCCAACTCTTTGTGACCCCATGGACTATAAAGTACATGTAATTCTCCAGCCCAGAATACTGGAGTGGGTAGGCTTTCCCTTCTCCAAGGGATCTTCCCAACCCAGGGATCAAACCCAGATCTCCCACATTGCAGTCGGATTCTTTACCAGCTGAGCCACAAAGGAAGCCCAAGAGTACTGGAGTGGGTATCCTATACCGTCTCCAGTGGGTCTTCCTGACCCAGAAATCAAACTGGGGTCTCCTGATTTGCAGACAGATTCTTTACCAACTGAACTATAAAAGAAGCCCACTAATCAGAATGGCCTTCATCATAAAATCTACAAAAAAATAAATTCTAGAGAGTATTTGGAGAAAAGGGAATATAAATTGGACTGACACTGTGGATAATAGTATGGAAGTTCCTTAAGAAACTAAAAATAGAGCTACCATATGATTCAGCAATTCCACTTCTGGACATACATCACAAGAAAACCATGGTTGGAAATTATACAAGCACCCCAACGTTTATTGCAATGCTGTTTACACTAGCTAAGACATGAAAGCAACTTAAATGCTCATTGACAGATGAATGGATAAAGAAGATGTGGTATATATATATACCATAGAACATTGCTCAGCCATAAAAAAGAATGAATTAATTTGCAGCAACATGAATGGACCTGAAGATTGTCATACTAAGTGAATAAGTCAGGGAAAGAAAGGCACATATGTTATGATATTGCTTATATGTGAAATCTAAAAAAAGATTCATATGACACACAAAGGGAAAAGGATGGTGAGAGGGATAAAATTAGAGGGTTGGGATTAGCATATGCACAGCAGCAGCAGCATCACTATATGTAAAACAGATAACCAACAATAACATACTCTATAGTATGTAGCTCAAACAGTAGAGAATCTGCCTGCAATGCCAGAGACCTGGGTTCAATACTTGGGTTGGGAAATCTCTTAGAGAAGGGAATGTCAACCCACTCCAATATTCTTGCCTGGATAATCCCCATGGACAGAGGAGTCTGGCAGGCTGCAGTCCATGGAGTTGCAAAGGATCAGACACCAGTGAGCAATTAAGGATATGTATATATGTGTGTGTATATATATATATATATATATATATATGAATCACTGTACTGTATAACTGAAACTAACACAACATTGTAAATCAGTTATACTTCAATTAAAAAAGAAATGAGTCATCCTTTCTGAATTTCCAAATTTCTAGAATATTATGTGCATGCTAAGTCGTTTCAATCATGTCCAACTCTGTGTGACCCTATGTACAGTAGCCTACCAAGCTCCTCTCTCCATGGGATTCTCCAGGCAAGAATACTGAAGTGGATCTCCATGCCCTCCTCCAGGGGATCTTCCCAACCCATGATCGAACCTTCATCTCTTACACCTCCTGCACTGGCAGGCAGATTCATTACCACTAGTGCCACCTTAATCTAGAATATTATTTAACTACCTGGTGGCTCAGAGGTTAAAGCATCTGCCTGCAATGCGGGAGACCAGGGTTTGATCCCTGGGTTGGGAAGATCGCCTGGAGAAGGAAATGGCAACCCACTCCAGTACTCTTGCCTGGAGAATCCCATGGACAGAGGAGCCTGGTAGGCTACAGTTCACAGGGTTGCAAAGAGTCGGGACACAACTAAGCAACTTCATTTTTCACTTTCACAATTTGAGTAGTCAGGGGAAAAAAAAAAAAAAAGAACACATTAAAATGTCAAATTTGCCAAAGAACTTGAAGAATGCTAAATTATTATCTAATAAAGATACTTTTAGGATAAAAGAATTCTTAGTGAGGCAAGAAAAGCTTTTAACTTGATATCTGCTATATGGATCTTGAAAAATAACATGTGTATTGAGGAATTAAAAGTTATGACATAAAAATAAAAAAAAAAACTAAGAAAAAAGTTTCATTTAGCTTAGTTATTTGAAAATGGTGGAATAAGAAGAAAGGGTTGAAGTGAATTGTGCGTATTTAGCTTTGTAGGTGTTATATACTACCTGGGAATTTTGTAAGGGATTATGTTCCCCTTACAGAGGAAAAATATATATATATTATTAAAATAAAAGTGGGGAGTTGCCAAGTGGGGAGTTAATTACTAGCTTCAGCTAACAAGTAATATAATTAACATGCTTACATGCTTTGTTTATTTGATAATATAATTTTATTAATCAAATATAAGCTATAATGGTGGCTACCTGGTGATTTGTAAATGTATACACCTTGCTGAATAGCAATTTGGAGTCCATTAACTTCTAAAACTGTCAGGTGGAAGTTTCATGATGAGTTTGCAGAAATACACTTAAAATGGAAGTATCAGCTCATTAATGAAAGAGTTTTAGAAAAGTTGGCTTCAACTCTGTTGAAGGTCATTGAAAAAGGGTGGAAAGCACAACAGTGTTATCCCCAAATCACTTTAGTTCACTGTTAAGAGGAAATGATCACTGTCAATTAATCTTGTGGAGCCAGGAAAAAAAACAGTCACTCACAGCTATCAGAAGAAATGGTTTAAATCCAAGACTGCATCTTGATGCATAGGTTCCAAGGGGAAAGTGCCACTGCCTTAAGGAGAAGGATAACTTGCATGGATTCTTTAAATTACTAACAAAACTTTATTTTAGAAGATGCTGAAGTTACTTTAGACTATGAATACATGAATATTAAACTTCTCAAGTTCTTTAAAATTATTTTTAGAATTCATACTGCAAAGGCACATCATTTTATCTTCTCTAGATTCATTCCATCTTCTCTAGATTCATTCCTGCTGCTGAGATTTCAAACTGCATTAGTAGGGAGAAGGGTCTTTAAGATCTTAGAACAGCTAAGTCACAGCTAATAATAATAATACCTATTATTTATTGAATACTTTGCTTGAGTCAGGCATTTTTCAAAGCCCTTTGTATATATTACAGTATTTAATCCTCTAAGCAGCTCTATATGTGTCATTTCCCAGCTAGATATAAAAATTGTTGTAGCCTTGCAACAAATTTTTACCTGTGGAATGTGAGAGAAAAGAATATGTGCTGCTTCTTGGCCAAAACCTTGAAGAAGCAGGCGTGCATTCTCCTCTACCACTTTTCCCTTTGGCCAGCTGGTATGTCAAGCATAACGGTTTCCCTGATAAGGTCTATGGGATGGGCAGAGTTGCATATTAGAAGAAACAGGTTTTCTCATTCATCACAATGATAAATGTCATTCACAATCTTGATCTCTGCCCTGGATGACTACAAGTGAAACAAATGGACTTTTACTTTGTTAGAGCTCTTACATATGTAGATCTATTTGATCGGCATTTTAGACTACTATAATATTATATCTGTGTTATGGTGGAGGAAACTGAGGCACAGAATTTTTTAAATACATTCCTCAACTGCTGATTATCCTAATGAGTTTTGAATCCATGCCATCTAACCAGAGACTACTGTTTGCTTGTTTGTTTAACTACTTTGCTATGCTTACTACTTCAGTTTTGCCTGGTGTCAAACTAAGTTGTTAGCATGCTTCTGAACTGTAGTGTTGGAGAAGACTCTTGAGAGTCCCTTGAACTGCAAGGAGATCCAACCAGTCAATCCTAAAGTGTATCAGTCCTGAATATTCATTGGAAGGACTGATGCTGAAGCTGAACCTCCAGTACTTTGGCCACCTGATGGGAAGAACTGATTTATTGGAAAAGACCCTGATGCTGGGAAAGATTGTGGGCTAGAGGAGATGGGGATGACAGAGAATGAGATGGTTGGATGGCATCACCAACTCAATGCAGATGAGTTTGAGTAAACTCCAGGAGTTGGTGATGGAGGGGGAAGCCTGGTGTGCTGCAGTCTATGGGTCACAAACAATTGGACATGACTGAGTTACTGAACTGAACTGAAGTTTTCATTCAGTATAATGAGTAAATATATTTCATTTTCAATAAATATATTTAAAAATTAAAAACAGAAAAGAAAATAGTTCAACTATTGCTGAGCTAGAAGAAATGGCTGGAAGCAGCAGCTAGCCAGTGAGCATAATGCATAGGAAGAAACTTTTCTTGTTGACTTAAGGGAAATAGTTGATGGATAAGAAGTTTGAGGTTATGGGCAATAAAACCACTCACCAAGGGAAAGATCTCAATCTCAGCCTAATAAGTACAACTTTTTTTTTTCCTTTTCTTTTCTCTCATCTTTCCTTGCCCAATGCATTAAGAGGAGTTAATCATTAAAAGGGGAGAAATTGGAGATGTTTGTAGAAAGGAGATTTCCAATGCCTCTCAATTTATGAAGCTACACACAGTTCAGCTCTGCCAGGATTGTGGGAAAAGAGAACTTCAAGTTTGAGATGAAAGGTTTTTCTTTTTTTGATTCGTTTATTGATTTTTTTTAACAATAATAAATATGACAGAATTTAGATCTCAGTATACCCTTTAACTAAATGTGAGAGTAGAAGTATGAAATAGGAATACCATTAAAGAGAATTTAGTATAGTACAGATTAAAACATGGTTAGGAGGAGGGCATGGCAACCCACTCCAGTATTCTTGCCTGGAGAATTCTATGGACAAAGGAGCCTAGTGGGCTTCATAGGGTCACGAGTTGGACACAACTGAAGCAATTTAGCATGCACACAAAACAGGTTAGGGAAAACAGCATCCATGACAACTAAACAGATATTTGTTTACATTTTAATTAGGATAACAGTCATCTTTATTTGTGTCCTGGAAACCCCTAAATCCTGAGTAAACCAGGGCAGTATTAACTCTGATTCCAGTGGGCTGACCTTCCTTTAGAACTATTTATATCTGCTTTTCACTTCCAATTCAATGTCATTTATATCTATTTTGCCTCCTTCTTGACTTACTTTTTCATTCATGTTTTCCTGCTCAGCACCTATCATTAGCCAAACAGGAGCATCAGAAGTTCACTAAACATGCTGTTATTCCATGAATTTTTGCCATTATATATTTATTTTAATGCTGCATTTTTCCTATTCAAATATGCTGTTTTTCTTGCAGTACCATCTCATCATTCAAAACCTAGTTTAAGAATGGACTTCTCTGTCAATCCTTTCTATATTCCCAACTCCAGCTAGAATGGACAGCTCTTTCTTTGCATCCTATATAGACATTTTCATTTCAGTAGATGTGACCTATTATTGCCCTTCATGTTTTCACATGCATAGATCTCTCTCATCTTTTATCTCACAAGTTGAGATCTGTGTGGTCTGACTTCTGAAATCTGCAAATGTATTTTTAAAAGTCAAGGGAAGGTAATCTATAAGTTTTAATGCTATTCTCTCAAAGAACCTGGAGGAATAGGGCGGGGTAGGACATGGGAGGGGGTTTCAAGATGGAGGGGACACAAGTATACCTATGTTTGATTCATACTCACATATGGCAAAAACCATCACAATATTGTAAAGCAATTATACTCCAATTAAAATAAAAAAAATTTTTTAAGTCAAGGGAAAGAATAAGATTTTTTGATTAAAGTATAGCATTTTAAATAAATATCAGTTTGTTATGAAAAATGTAAAAAAATGTAAATAAGCATTTTATCTGTTTAAGAATAAAATTCTCTTCTACTGTGGCATTTGTAGTTGAAAGATATTTTATCAGAATAAAATGCAATATCTGTGTACATTAGTGGTTTTGTAAGTTCTGTTTTATGAACTGTTACTACACTAGACCATTCAGGTATGACCTAAATCAACTCCCTTATGATTATACAGTGGGAGTCAGAAATAGATTTAAGGGACTAGATTTGATAGAGTGCCTGATGAACTATGGAATGAGGTTCATGACATTGTACAGGAGACAGGGATCAAGACCATCCCCATGGAAAAGAAATGCAAAAAAGCAAAATGGCTGTCTGAGGAGGCCTTACAAATAGCTGTGAAAAGAAGAGAAGTGAAAAGCAAAGAAGAAAAGGAAAGATATAAGCATCTGAATGCAGAGTTCCAAAGAATAGCAAGAAGAGATGAGAAAGCCTTCCTCAGCAATCAGTGCAAAGAAATAGAGGGAAAAAACAGAATGGGAAAGACTAGAGATCTCTTCAAGAAAATTAGAGATACCAACGGAACATTTCAGCAAAGATGGGCTCAATAAAGGACAGAAATGGTATGGACCTAACAGAAGCAGAAGATACTAATAAGAGGTGGCAAGAATACACAGAACTGTACAAAAAAGATCTTCATGACCCAAATAATCATGATGGTGTGATCACTGACCTAGAGCCAGGCATCCTGGATTGTGAAGTCAAGTGGGCCTTAGAAAGCATCACTATGAACAAAGCTAGTGGAGGTGATGGAATTCCAGTTGAGCTATTTCAAGTCCTGAAAGATGATGCTGTGAAAGTGCTACATTCAATATGCCAGCAAATCTGGAAAATTCAGCAGTGGCCACAGGACTGGAAAAGGTCAGTTTTCATTCCAATCCCAAAGAAAGGCAATGCCAAAGAATGCTCAAACTACGAAACAATTGCACTCATCTCACACACTAGTAAAGTAATGCTCAAAATTCTCCAAGTCAGGCTTCAGCAATACATGAACCATGAACTTCCTGATGTTCAAGCTGGTTTTAGAAAAGGTAGAGGAACCAGAGATCAAATCACCAACATCTGCTGGATCATGGAAAAAGCAAGAGAGTTCCAGAAAAACATCTATTTCTGCTTTATTGAC
>NW_011495038.1:3026100-3026294 GCF_000754665.1 Bison bison bison | reverse complement strand
GGCACAGGGCTGAGAACGGCACACACACACACCAGTTACACTGTCAATAAGGCACAGGGCTAAAAACAGCACACACACACACACACACACATATACACTCACATACATACACACACAAACCGCTTTCACAGTCGCCAGGGCACATGGCTGAGAATGGCACACACACACACACACACACACACACACACCTAGTT
>NW_011495038.1:3025486-3026000 GCF_000754665.1 Bison bison bison | reverse complement strand
GACTATGCCAAAGCCTTTGACTGTGTGGATCACAATCAACTGTGGAAAATTCTTCAAGAGATGGGAATACCAGACTACCTGACTTGCCTCTTGACAAATTTGTATGCAGGTCAGGAAGCAACAGTTAGAACTGGACATGGAACAACAGACTGGTTCCAAATAGGAAAAAGAGTACATCGAGGCTGTATACTGTCACCCTGCTTATTTAACTTACATGCAGAGTACATCATGAGAAATGCTGGACTGAAAGAAACAGAAGCTGGAATCAAGATTGCTGGGAGAAATATCAATAACCTCAGATATGCAGATGACACCATCCTTATGGCAGAAAGTGAAGAGGAACTAAAAAGCCTCTTGATAAAAGTGAAAGTGGAGACTGAAAAAGTTGGCTTAAAGCTCAACATTCACAAAACAAAGATCATGGCATCCGGTCCCATCACTTCATGGGAAATAGATGGGGAAACAGTGGAAACAGTGTCAGACTTTATTTTTGGGGGCTCCAAAATCACTGACT
>NW_011495038.1:2985890-3025386 GCF_000754665.1 Bison bison bison | reverse complement strand
GACTGCAACCATGAAATTAAAAGACGCTTACTCCTTGGAAGGAAAGTTATGACCCACCTAGATAGCATATTCAAAAGCAGAGACATTACTTTGCCAACAAAGTTTCGTCTAGTCAAGGCTATGGTTTTTCCAGTGGTCCGTATGGATGTGAGAGTTGGACTGTGAAGAAGGCTGAGTGCCAAAGAATTGATGCTTTTGAATTGTGGTGTAGGAGAAGACTCTTGAGAGTTCCTTGGACTGCAAGGAGATCCAACCAGTCCCTTCTGAAGGAGATCAGCCCTGGGATTTCTTTGGAAGGAATAATGCTAAAGCTGAAACTCCAGTACTTTGGCCACCTCATGCAAAGAGTTGACTCATTGGAAAAGACTCTGATGCTGGGACGGATTGGGTGCAGGAGCAGAAGGGGACGACAGAGGATGAGATGGCTGGATGGCATTACTGACTTGATGGACGTGAGTCTGAGTGAACTCCAGGAGTTGGTGATGGACAGGGAGGCCTGGTATGCTGCGATTCATGGGATCGCAAAGAGTCGGACACAACTGAGTGACTGAAATGACTGACTGACTGACTACATCATTAGTTCTTGGGGTTTTTTTGTTGTTCTTGTCGTTGTTAAAAAGGGTCTGTAAGTCACTAACATGCCCTTAAATTCCAAATGTGATCATCATGACAGTTGATACTCACTGTTCACTTCTTTATGAGTTTTTACAGGCTGAATTTCCTGAGTTCTGTCAAGAATGTGCCTTTTAACATTGGACTATTCCCTTTCCCTCAGTCATTGGCGCTCTCTAGTAGAAAATACCTGAAATGGTCCACATGTGTGTTGGCCTAGTCATTTAAGTTCAAGAGATTCAGCTTCATTACTTTTCATTGAAGGTACCAGGACAGAAGGGCTTTAAAGTTCAGTCAAGCTCTAAGTAGGTTGCTACAGTGAACGCATAAGCCTATCTGCTTGACTGAATCAATGTCCTGGCCCAGGATTGTGAGGTCACAGGAATAAAATTCTGCATGTGCCTAATCCAAAAGGAAGTATTCCATAGTTAGGATTATGGTGGGAATTTAAAATTATGTATGAGATAGTTTATATTTAAACTTGCAAGAACAAAACTAAGAACCTAATTCCATTTCTACTAGATATGTAATAACTTGGGCTTCCCTTGTGGCGCAAACAGTAAACAATCTACCCACAGTGTGTTCCATCTCTGGGTCAGGCAGATCCCCTGGAGAAGGGAATGGCTATCCACCCCAGTATTCTTGCCTGGAGAATTCCATGGAGAGAGGAGCCTGGTGGACTATAGTCTGCTGCTGCTGATGCTGCTAAGTCACTTCAGTCATGTCTGACTCTTTGCTACCTCATAGATGGCCTCCTACCAGGTTCCTCTGTCCCTGGGATTCTCCAGGCAAGAACACTGGAGTGGGTTGCCATTTCCTTCTCCAATGCATGAAAGTGAAAAGTTAAAGTGAAGTCGTTCAGTCGTGTCCGATTAGCAACCTCATGGACTGCAGCCTACCAGGCTCCTTCATCCATGGGATTTTCCAGATAAGAGTACTGGAGTAGAGTGCCATTGCCTTCTCCGGGACTACAGTCTAGGGGGCCACAAACAGTTGAACATGCCTGAGTGACTAATACATATGTAATAAGTTTTGAAACTTGTAACAATTATTTACAAATATTTGAATAGCATAAATACTGGAGGGAATCAATAGCCTATGGAGATACACATTAAAGAAATAGATTTAATTCAGGGAAAACAGTTTCTTTATATTAAGAATCATCTTTTTAAGAAGGATGTTAATAATTTAATGTGGTAGGAGATAAGTTTTTCAAGCAAAGTCTTAATATTTTAAATTAAAACAAAAAATAGCATCTCTTAAAAATATTGAAGAAATTGTATATGTAAAAAGACTTTGATTTTGCATTTTAAATTTGTTGACCATTTGTTGAAAGTTAATGGGCATTTCCTATGTGGCTTGCTTTAAAAAAAAATAAAACTCCATCAGATCAGATCAGTCACTCGGTCGTGTCCGACTCTTTGCGACCCCATGAATCACAGCACGCCAGGCCTCCCTGTCCATCACCAACTCCTGGAGTTCACTCAGACTCACATCCATCGAGTCAGTGATGCCATCCAGCCATCTCATCCTCTGTCATCCCCTTCTCCTCCTGCCCCCAATCCCTCCTAGCATCAGAGTCTTTTCCAATGAGTCAACTCTTTGCATGAGGTGGCCAAAGCACTGGAGTTTCAGCTTTAGCATCATTCCTTCCAAAGAACACCCAGGGCTGATCTCCTTCAGAATGGACTGGTTGGATCTCCTTGCAGTCCAAGGGACTCTCAAGAGTCTTCTCCAACACCACAGTTCAAAAGCATCGATTCTTTGGCACTCAGCCTTCTTCACAGTCCAACTCTCACATCCATACATGACCACAGGAAAAACCATAGCCTTGACTAGCAAGACCTTTGTTGGCAAAGTAATGTCTCTGCTTTTGAATATGCTATCTAGGTTGGTCATAACTTTCCTTCCAAGGAATAAGTGTCTTTTAATTTCATGGCTGCAGTCACCATCTGCAGTGATTTTGGAGCCCAGAAAAATAAAGTCTGACACTGTTTCCACTGTTTCCCCATCTATTTCCCATGAAGTGGTGGGACCGGATGCCATGGTCTTCGTTTTCTGAATGTTGAGCTTTAAGCCAACTTTCTCACTCTCCACTTTCACTTTCATCAAGAGGCTTTTGAGTTCCTCTTCACTTTCTGCCATAAGGGTGGTGTCATCTGCATATCCGAGGCTATTGATATTTCTCCTGGCAATCTTGTTTCCAGCTTGTGTTTCTTCCAGTCCAGCGTTTCTCATGATGTACTCTGCATATAAGTTAAATAAACAGGTGACAATATACAGCCTTGACAAACTCCTTTTCCTATTTGGAACCAGTCTGTTGTTCCATGTCCAGTTCTGACTGTTTCTTCGTGACCTGCATACACATTTCTCAAGAGGCAGATCAGGTGGTAGAGCCTCTGTAATAACTTATACAGGATGTATAAAACAAAGTGAAAATGTTTTCTAGTCTACATAGATTATTTGGACAGTCCTGAACAATCACTACTTTTTGACAATTTAATATCATATTTAGCAGCAAGACCCTAATTTCCAAAAGTCAGTGCAAAATGACTACTTCCAGTCCAAGCATGTGTTCTTTTCAAACACTGTTTGAAATGACCTTAATTTCCTTTATCTTTGATGCTTACTCTTCTTCATGAAAATTATTTTCTTTTGTATGGCAACAGTTAAGAACTGTGAAGAGCTTTGGATTTTATACTACTTCCTGGTTAATAAATTAGCTTTCCACAATTTTATGAATGCTATCAGAAGATAGAAACCTTGGGTCAGACAAAAATCTATATTACTCATGACACAGAGTCAGCGTGACATTCACATTCATTTCGCATCTCCTCATTCCCTGAGTCCCATGGTGGCAAAGTAGAGGGTCCCAGATAGATGCTCACCTACATTTGTTATAATAATGGCTGCAGGCAAATCTATAGGATGTTGCCCTTCAGGGACATATTATCTGTAATATATCAGTCAGTCAAAAACAGAAAAAATTGGAAACAAAAACTTTTTTGCTCTCAACTCTGAAGAAAGATACTATCTCCATCTTTCAGGGCTGGTAATTCTTGCAACACTTTTAAACTCTATAACAAAGGTTATTGGCTCAGATGGCTTCTCTTAATATGTTCGGAGATGTAGCTATAGAAAAAGATTATGGTATTTAGAAAGATGGTAATGATGACCCTATATGCAAGACAGCAAAAGAGACACAGACATAAAGAACAGACTTCTGGACTCTGTGGGAGAAGGTGAGGGTGGGATGATTTGAGAAAATAGTATTGAAACATGTATATTACCATATGTCAAATAGATCACCAGTCCAACTTCGATGCATGAAACAAGGCACTCAAAGCCGGGGCATTGGAACAATCCAGAAGGATGGGATGGGGAGGGGTTTGGGAGGGGGTTTTGGGATGAGCGACACATGTACATCCATGGCTGATTCATGTCACAAAACGACATACATCTCCATTTTCCTGCTTTCCAAGTCTTAGTGAAGATTGCCAAGATATTATCTTTTAAGAGAAAGGCACTTCTGGAAAATGATCTTTTCTTCTTTGTTTTGCTATGAAACAAAGAAAAGTAATGGAACCTTAAAGCTGATATCAAACTTACTTTGGAAAAACTTCTAGTTCATGAAGTAGGAAGCAACCTTGTATATTAATGAAGGTATTTCTCTAGAATGTTGTTTTAAAGTCTTAGAAAGTAGATTGTTAAAGCCAATAAGTATGATAAGTAGCATGGCCATTAAAAGACAGGTTAAAGCAATTATCCTTCAGTTAAAAAATATTTTAAAAAAATTTTTTAAAAAGATAAGTTTCCAAATGATATTTAATGACACAGAAAAGAAAACTTTTTTAATGTAAAGATAGTGCTCACTCACTATATCACATTTTAAGAAGATTATTTTATATTGAAACATACTTGATTAATAGTAGTATGTTAGTTTCAGGTGAACAAAAAAGTGATTGCTATACATATACATGTATGTATTATTTTTTCCCATTTAAATTATTGTTGAATATTGAGCAGAGTTCCCTGTGCTATACAGTAGGTTCTTGTTGGCTGTATATTTAAAATATAGTAATGTGTACATGTCAGTTGCAAACTCCCAATGTATCCCTTCTCCCAACCCTTCATCCCTGGTAACTGTAAGTTTTTTCTCTAAGTTTTTGATGTTTAGGTGCTTCCGTGTCTTAGCTATTATAGCTGCAGTGAACATTGGGTTGCACATATCTTTTCAAATTTAATTTTCTCCAGACATATGCCTAGGAATGGGATTGCTGGATCATATATGGTAACTAATTTTTAGTATTTAAGAAATCCCCATACTGTTCTCCATAGTGGCTGTACCAACTTACCTTCCCACCAGGAGTGTAGGAGAGTTCTCTTTTTTTCATACCCTCACCAGCATTTATTATTTGTAGACTTTTTGATGATGGACATTCTGACTGGAGTGGGATGATACCTAATTGTAGTTTTGATTTGCATTTCTCTAATAATTAGCCATATTGAGTATTTCTTCACCTAATTATTGGCCACCTGTATGCCTTCTTTGGAAAAATGTCTGTTTAGATCTTATACATATTTTTTAATTGGGTTGTTTTATATATATATATATATATATAGAGAGAGAGAGAGAGTTGTATTAGCTATTTGTGTATTTTGGAAATTAATCCCTTTTTTATTGTATAAGTTGTAAATATTTTTGCTCATTCCATAGGTTGTCTTCTTGGTTTGTTTGTGGTTTCCTTTGTTGTGCAAAAGTTTTTGAGTTTAATTAGGTCCCAAATATTTATTTTTGTTTTTATTTCCAGTACTCTAGGAGAAGGATCCAAACAAATATTTATTTGATATACATCAAAAAGTGTTCTGTGTTTTCCTCTAAGAGTTTTATAGTATCTGGTCTTACATTTAGGTTTTTAATCCATTCTGACCTTATTTTTGCATATTCTGTTAGAGAATTTTCTAATATCATTCTTTTACAGGTAACTGTCCAGTTTTCCTGGTACCACTTAGTGAACAGACTTTCCTTTCTCTATTGTAGAGTCTTGTCTCCTTTGTTATAGACTAATTGACTGTAGGTGTGTTGATTTATTTCTGAGCTTTATATACTGCTCCATTGAGCAGGATGAATATTTCTTTTTTGTTCCAGTATCATATTATTTTGATTACTGTAGCTTTGTAGTATAGTTTGAAGTCAGGGAGTCTGATTCTTCCAGATCTGTTTTTCCCTCTCAATGTTGCTTTGCTTATTTGAATTTTTTCATTCATTCAAAAAGTTAATTGTACACTTACTATGCATTGAACCCTCTGCTGCATCCAAAAATATTGTGTGAGTTTATATAGGGAAAACCCCTACTCAAAGTGTACACAGAAGATAGACTGGAATAGTACTTAATCAGCAATCTGAAGAAAGGGTGAGATTTATATAAGGAAAAGAGAGTATCAAGGTCATTCTAGAGAGAAGGAACATTTGTTTAATGGCCAATGTGATCCAAAGATTGTATTGTGTCTTTGCAAGGAAGGTCTCTGTGGATGTTTGGAGGGAGAAAGAGGATGTTTATCTTTTCAGAACAGATGTGGACTCTCCCTTGGAATGTAAGACCACACTGCCTTAACATTTCACATGCACTGTAAGCATATTTTAAAGTTTATTAACATTATTCTTAAATCATGGCAATGATTAATTTGCTAAATTTTCTAGTATTTTCTGAGTTATTCTCAGAGGCTATAAAAGCCAACATTTATACAACAATTACAGTAAGTTGCTAATGTTCACTATCAAAGTGGAGACAAAGGAAGAATTAGAGAAAGTTTCCGTTACAGTGCAAGCATGAGGGAAAGGAACAGTATTGCTAAAAGAAGGACATGAAATTCTACCTTGACTCTTTTCCTGTGTCTCTCTTGTGGAAAAAGAAGCCCAATTTTCAAGAGAAGATACAATTTTAAGCCAGTAAAACTGATATAAGTGTTCTTCCCCCTTACAGATTCATTGTAAATTGTAAATATATAAATGATATGTAAGAACATGCTTCAAATGTATGAAATGCTATAGAAATTGAACCTAATACCATTACAATCTCTCATAAAGATGAGAATTAAGAGTTCAACAGAGAGTGTAGCAGTAAATCAAAAAACTTACTTAACTTGAAAAGCTGCATTTCCAGATGAGAGAGAAAAACTAAAAATCACATATTCTAACCCTCCATTATGCCTTCATAAATATTCCTCATTTCAGGCTTCATAGGCTTTTCTTTAGAGTGATTTACAAGTTTTCAGCTTCCCTAGTGGCTCAGATGATAAAGAATCCACTTGCAATGCAAGAGTCCCAAGTTTGATTTCTGTTTTGGGAAAAATCCCTTGAAGAAGGGAATGGCTACATGCTCCAATATTCCTGCCTGGAGAATCCCATGTACAGGGAAGCCAGCAAGTTACAGTCCATAAGGTCGCAAAGAGTGGGACACAAATTAGCAACATTCACTTTTTCACAGTAGTTTTAAAAACTATCATTAATTGGGTAATTTTAAGTAAAATGTTAAGTAAATAAAACAATTGCAGAGAAAAATACAACTCATACACATTCAGCTGGATGAATTTTCACAAAGCAAAAAAAAAAAAAAAAAAAAAAAAAAACAGAAAAAGGTAGCCAACTGCCAGATTAGAAAGATCCAAAAGATTAACTTTTATCCCCTTGGAAGCAGGGTACAACCTTCCCCTTTTAAGTTAAACATTATCTGATTTTTAACACCATGGATTAGTTTCACCATTTTTGAAATTTATGTCTGGAATCATGTATTTATAAGGTAACTGGTTTCATTTACTGTTTTGGATATTGTACTTAATTCAATCCCATTGCTGTAGAGTAGATTTTTGTTTGAGCATATGATGATTTATATACTTACTTTCTCTTGAAAAACATTATACACTTTCTTCTCTTGAAAAACATTTGTGTTGTTCTGCGCTCATGTGTGCTCTGTCATGTCTGACTCTGTGACCCTATGAACTATAGAATTCCAAGCTCCATTGTTCACAGAATTTTTCAGGCTAGAATACTGTAATAGGTTGTCATTTCCTCCTTCAAGGGATCTTCCCAACCCAGGGATTGACCTGCATTTCCTGCACTGCAGGCAGATATTTTTTACCTGCTGAGCCATTGGGGAAACCAATGTATTTTTCTAGTTTAAGGCTAATTCAATAGTGTTATTATTAACATTCTTGTATACTGTATATCCTTTGGTAAGCATACATTGTTGCTGTTGTTTAGTCATTAAGTCATGTCTGACTCTTTTGATACCCTATAGACTATAGTCCACCAGGCTCCTCTGTCCATGGGATTTCACAGCAAAGAATACTGAAGTGGGTTGTCATTTCCTTCTCCAGGGGTCTTCCTGACCCTTGGATCAAACTTGGGTCATTGGCAAGCAGATTCTTTACTAGTGAGCCATCAGGGAAGCCAAGCATATGTACTATATATACTCTTCTTTTTTGACTTTACAACTAAGACTGAAATTGTTGGATTATTAGATGGGCATTTGTTTAACTTTAGTGGATATTGACAAAACATGCACCAAAGTGACAATTTTTCTCCTACCAATGGTATATGACAATTCCTGTTGCTCTTTGTCAACATCCACTACTGTCATTTTTTGGCATTCTAATAGGTTCGGAATAGAGTCACTTCGCAGTTATAATTTGCATTTCCTTGATGAAGACCAATGTAGAGCACAGCTAATCAAAATGTGGCCCAACGAGCAGCAGCATTTATATCATCTGGGAGGTTGTTAAACATGTAGAATATCAGGTTTCACCCTAATCCAATAACTCATTTTTTAAAATTGCCAGTTGATTCCTATACACATTAATGCTCAAAAGACTGTGATGATTGCTGTGGCCAAAACTTCCAAAATTATGTTGAATGGTAGTGGTGAGAGTGGGCACCCTTGTCTTGTTCCTGACTTTAGGGGAAATGCTTTCAATTTTTCACCATTGAGGATAAAGTTTGCTGTGGGTTTGTCATATATAGCTTTTATTATGTTGAGGTATATTCCTTCTATTCCTGCTTTCTGGAGGGTTTTTTTTTCTTTATCATAAATAGATGTTGAATTTTGTCAAAGGATTTCTCTGCATCTGTTGAGAAAATCATATGGTTTTTATCTTTCAATCTGTTAATGTGGTGTATTACATTGATTGATTTGTGGATACTGAAGAATCCTTGCATCCCTGGGAGAAACCCACTTGGTCATGATGTATGATCTTTTTAATATGTTGTTGGATTCTGTTTGCTAGAATTTTGCTAAGGATTTTTGCATCAATGTTCATCAGTGATATTGGCCTGTAGTTTTCTTTTTTGTGGCATCTTTGTCAGGTTTTGGTAGTAGGGTGATGGTGGCCTCATAGAATGAGTTTGGAAGTTTACCTTCCTCTGCAATTTTCTGGAAGAGTTTGAGTAGGATAGGCGTTATTTCTTCTCTAAATTTTTGGTAGAATTCAGCTGTGAAGCCATCTGGTCCTGGGCTTTTGTTGGCTGGAAGATTTCTGAGTACAGTTTCAACTTCCGTGCTTGTAATGGGTCTGTTAAAATTTTCTATTTCTTCCCGGTTCAGTTTTGGAAAGTTGTACTTTTCTAGGAATTTGTCCATTTCTTCCAAGTTGTCCATTTTATTTGTATATAGTAAACTCTCACTGTTTGCAGGTGACATGATCCTCTACATAGAAAACCCTAAAGACTCCACCAGAAAATTACTAGAGCTAATCAATGAATATAGTAAAGTTGCAGGATATAAAATCAACACACAGAAATGCCTTGTATTCCTATACACTAACAATGAGAAAACAGAAACAGAAATTAAGGAAACAATTCCATTCACCATTGCCATGAAAAGAATAAAATACTTAGGAATATATCTACCTAAAGAAAAGAAAGACCTATATATAGAAAACTATAAAACACTGGTGAAAGAAAACAAAGAGGACACAAATAGATGGAGAATATACCATGTTCAAGGATCAGAAGAATCAACAGAGTGAAAATGAGTTACCCAAAGCAATCTATAGATTCAATGCAATCCCTATAAAGCTACCAATGGTATTTTTCAGAAAACTAGAACAAATAATTTCACAATTTGTATGGAAATACAAAAAAATCTCGAATAGCCAAAGCAATCTTGAGAAAGAAGAATGGACCTGGAGGAATCAACCTGCCTGACTTTAGTCTCTACTACAAAGCTACAGCCATGAAGACAGTATGGTACTGGCACAAAGACAGAAATATAGATCAATGGAACAAAATGGAAAGCCCAGAGATAAATCCATGCACCTATGGACACCTTATCTTTGACAAAGGAGGCAAGAATATACAATGAAGAAAAGACAATCTCTTTAACAAGTGGTACTAGGAAAACTGGTCCACACTTGTAAAAGAATGAAACTAGAACACTTTCTAACACCATACGTAAAAATAAACTCAAGATGTATTAAAGATCTAAATATAAGACCAGAAACTATTAAACTCCTAGAGGAGAACATAGGCAAAACACTCTCCAACATACATCACAGCAGGATCCTCTATGACCCACCTCCCAGAATACTGGAAATAAAAGCAAAAGTAAATAAATGGGACCTAATTAAAATTAAAAGCTTTAGCACAACAAAGGAAACCATAAGCAAGGTAAAAAGACAGCCTTCAGAATGGGAGAAAATAAAAGCAAATGAAGCAACTGACAAAGAATTAATCTCAAAGCAGCTCAATTCCAGAAAAAATAAACAACCCAATTAAAAAATGGGCCAAAGAACTAAACAGACATTTCTCCAAAGAAGACATACAGATGGCTAACAAACACATGAAAAAATGCTGAACATCACTCATTATCAGAGAAATGCAAATCAAAATCACAATGAGGTAGCATTTCACGCCAGTCAGAATGGCTGCTATACAAAAGTCTACAAGCAATAAATGCTGGAGAAGGTGTGGAGAAAAGGGAACCCTCTTACACTATTGGTGAGAATCCAAACTAGTACAACCACTGTGGAGAACAGTGTGGAGATTCCTTAAAAAACTGGAAAAAGAACTGCCATATAACCCAGCAATCCACTGCTGGGCATACACACTGAGGAAACTAGAATTGAAAGAGACACCTGTACCCCAATATTCATTGCAACACTGTTTATAATAGCCAGGACATGGAACCAACTTAGAAGTCCATCAGCAGATGAATGGATGAGAAAGCCGTAGTACATATACACAATGGAATATTACTCAGCCATTAAACAGAATACATTTGAATCAGTGCTAATGACGTGAATAAAACTGGAGCCTATTAGACAGAGTGAAGTCAGCCAGAAAGAAAAACACCAATACAGTATACGAACGCTATGCTTGTTAGTATACTAACAGTATACCAACCAATACATTGAAACATGTAATATATCTCATGTGAAACGAATCACCAGTCCAGGTTTGATGCATGAAACAGGGGGTTTGGGGCTGGTGTACTGAGATGATCCAGAGGGATGGGATGGGGAGTGAGGTGGGAGGAGGGTTCAGTATGGGGAACACATGTACACTCATGGCAGATTCAAGTCAATGTATTGCAAAACCAATACAATATTGTAAAGTAAAAAAAATAAATTAATTAATTAAAACAAAAAAATAATAAATAGCCATTATTTTATTATTAAATAAATACAAATAAAAATGAGGTCAGAAAAAAAAAAAAGACCTTCATATAGAGCATTTTTTAATATACGGACTATCATGTTGAATAGCATGTTCTAATAAATGCTTTTAAGACTCATTTCTGTGTGGGGGGTCTAAACAGCTGACAAACCATCACTCTCAAGTTTAAAGCAAGCAAAAGCAAGATAAAATTTAAGTTCACAACCTTTTTTGAAACCATCAAATAACTGAGGTATCAAGATAACTAAACAATCCCAAATTTGGAGAAAGGTGACTGCAGGATTTCTTTACTGGACAAAACCAAACACTGAAAAGTTCAGCTAAACTAGTTGATGAATTTGTGAGGACTGGTATGGGCAGGCAAGAGAGTGTGATTAAGGCAAATGCTTTCAATCATTCACCATTAACTATGATTTATTTGGAATTATTTGTGTAAACTATACATCAGATTAAGGAAATTATATTCTATTCATAGTTTGCTGTTTTTTCTTTTACATAAATGACTTGAATCTTTTTAATATGTGCTCAGTGTACATCTAGAAGATCAAATCTTTCTTTTTATGTTAATGTGGTGAAGCACAGTATAGATTTTCAAATATTAAATGATGTTTAATTTCCTGGATCAAAACCATGAAATTCTGTACTAACATCTTTATATATTATAGAATTTGACTTGCTAATATTTTGTTGAATAATTTAACACAAATGTTACTGAGAAACACAGGCATACAATTTTGTTTTATTGTAATAACCTTACCTTCTCACTTCAATGTTACTAAATTGTTTCAGTGAGTTTTTCTATCTAAACAAAAATTAAAATTAATCAAAACCATTAGCTTAAAGTTTTTAATCACATTCTCTTTTTATTTATTTAAAGCCTAACTTTCTTTTGAAATTTTTCCTTTTGATTCCTGATAATGGTCATTTTTATATGGTTTTATTTTTATCCCTTCATTAATTTCACCAAATATTATTTAATTTTATTAATCTTTTTAAAGAGCCAATTTGGGGCTTTTTAAGCTCTGCTTATAGTCATTAACAGTTTTTTAAGTTTTTCCCTAATTTTCTTATTTTCTACTTTAGTAATTTGGTTTCAATTTGCTGTTGTTTTTCTACCTTTAGGAGGTAGAATTTTACCTAGTTAATTTTCAGTTTTTCCTTTTGTATTTTATATGTGCAAAATACCACATTGTTTTTCTAAGTACTGCTGTTGCTATATTTCCCTCATTTTGAAGTACCCAATCATCATTAGCCATCACTAGCCTTCATTAGCCAGAAAAAAGTTAAAACTTTTTTCTCCCTTTAATTTTGATTTTGTTCCCTACCTGGAGCTAATTTGAAAGGAGTTAGAGATTTTCTGTTTATATGTATGTTCATTATTTCTATCTTAATTCCATTTCAGATAGAGAAGAAACTGAATTTCAGTAAGGATTATTTTATGATTTAGCATATGGTCAATTTTGGTAAACGTCTCATCAGTTCATTTCAGTCACTCAGTCATGTCTGACTCTTTGTGACCCCGTGGACTGCAGCAGGCCAGGCTTCCCTGTCCATCACCAACTCCAAGAGCCTACTCGAACTCATGTCTATTGAGTCAGTGATGCCATCCAACCATCTCATCTTCTGTTGTCTCCTTCTCTTCCTCCTTTCAGTCTTCCCAGCATCAGGGTCGTTTCCAGTGAATCAGTTTTTTACATCAGATGGCTAAATTATTGGAGCTTCAGCTTCAGCATCAGTCCTTCCAATGAATATTCAGAGTGAATTTCCTTTAGGATTTACTGGTTTTATCTTCTTGCAGTCCAAGGGACTCTTAAGAGTCTTCTCCAACATCACAGCTCAAAAGCATCAACTCTTCAGTGCTCAGTTTTCTTTATGATCCTACTCTCACATCAATACACGTCTACTGGAAAAACCATAGCTTTAACTAGATGGACTTTTGTTGGCAATGCCTTTGCTTTTTAATATGCTGTCTAGGCTGGTCATAACTTTTCTTCCAAGGAGCAAGCATCTTTTAATTTCATGGCTGCAGTCACCATCTGCAGTGATTTTGGAGCCCAAGAAAATAAAGTCTGTCACTGTTTCCACTGTTTTCCCATCTATTTGCCATGAAGTGATGGGGCCGGATGTCCTGATCTTAGTTTTTTGACAGTTGTATTTTAAGGCAGCTTTTTCACTCTTCTCTTTCACTTTCATCAACAGGCTCCTCAGTTCCTTTTCACTTCCTGCCATAAGGGTGGTGTCATCTGCATATCTGAGGTTATTGGTATCTCTCCCAGCAATCTTGATTCCAGCTTGTGCTTCATCCAGCCCAGCATTTTGCATGATGTACTGTGCATATAAGTTAAATAACAGGGTGACAATAAAGAGCCTTGACATACCCCTTTCCCAATTTGGAACCAGTCTATTGTTCCATGTCCAGTTCTAACTGTTGCTTCTTGACCTGCACACAAATTTCTCAGGAGGCAGGTAAGTTGGTCTGGTATTCCCATCTCTTGAAGAATTTTCCAGTTTGTTGTGATCCACACAGTCAAAGACCTTGGGGTAGTCAATAAAGCAGAAGTAGATATTTTTCTGGAACTCTCTTGCTTTTTCTATGATCCAGCAGATGTTAGCAATTTGATCTCTGGTTCCTTTGTCTTTTCCATTTTCAGCTTGAAGATATGGAAGTTCTTGGTTCATGTACTGTTGAAGCCTGATTTGGAGAATTTTGAGCGTTACTTTGCTAGCATGTGAGGTGAGGATAATTTTGCAGTAGTTTGAACATTCCTCGCCTTTCTTTGGGATTGGAATGAAAACTGACTTTTTCCAATCCTTGTTGTCACTGCTGAATTTTCCAATTTTACTGGTATATTGAGAGCAACACTTTGACAGCGTCATCTTTTAGGACATGAAATAGTTGGAATTCAGTTGGAATTCCATCATCTCCACTAGCTTTGTTCAAAGTGATGCTTCCTAAGGCCCACTTGACTCAGACTCCAGAATGTCTTGCTCTAGGTGAGTGATCACACCATTATGGTTGTCTGGGTCATTAAGATCTTTTTTGTTTAGTTCTTCTGTGTATTCTTGCCACCTTTTCTTAATATCTTCTCCTTCTGTTTAGTCCATAGTTTCCTTAGAAGTTGACTGAAATTTTTTGTTCTTAAATTCAGTGATGCTCAGGTCAAGATTATCAACTCTTAACTCTTACAGAAACAGAATATTAATAACCACTAATGATGCCACAGCCAAATAAATTCTGCTGAACTTATGAAGGCATATCAGGGAAACACTTAGAAACTCTGTATCTGAAATCAGATACTAACATATCCAAGATTCCTTTTCTTATAAATTGCACTACCTATAATTATTACTCTTTGATATGTATAAAGTTCATATTAAATAATATTCAAATGTCTTTAGAATCAAGGCTGTATAAAAACTGATTCCAACCTACAACAGTAGTTTTGTTTCACTATATATACATGGGCTTCCCTGGTGGCTCAGAAGGCAAAGAATCTGTCTGCAGTGCAGGAGACTTGGGTTTGATGCCGGTCAGAAAGATCCCCAGGCGAGGTGAATGGCTACCCAGAATTATTGCCTGGAGAATTCCATTGACAAAGAAGTCTGGTGGGCTATAGTCAAAGGGGTTGCAAAGAGTCAGACACAACTCAGAGAATAATACTTTCACTTTTCCCACTTTGTGTGTGTGTGTGTGTGTGTGTGTATAGTAAATTACAGTCAAAGTAAAATTGTTATGATTGTCTAAATTTAGTCCCACACTTTTCATCCTCTGACTTTGAAGCCTTTGTTCTTGTTTTTGTTCAGTTTCTAAGTCATATCTGTAACTTTGCAACCCCAAGGATTCCAGAAGGACAGTCTGTCTTCTCCTTTCCTATCTCCAGGGATTTGTCTCAAACACATATCATTGAGTCAGTGACACCATCCAATCACTTCATCCTCTGTCACCCCTTTCTCCTTTCATACTCAATCTTTCCCAGGATCAAAGTTTTATACAATGAATTAACTCTTGGCATCAGGTTGCCAAATTATTGGAACTTCAGCTTTAGCCTCAGTCCTTCCAATAAATATTCAGGCTTGATTTTCTTTAAGATGGCTGGTTTGATATCCTTGCTGTACAAGGGAATCTTAAGAATCTTTTCAAGCACCATAATTCAAAAGCACCAATATGTGGCACTCAGCTTTCTTTATGGTCCAACTCTCACATCCATACATGACTAATGGAAAAACCATAGCTTTGACTATATGGACCTTTGCTAGTAAAGTGATGTCTCTGCTTTTTAACACACTGTCAAGGTTTGTCATAACTTTTTTCCAAGGAGCATGCATATTTTAATTTTATGGCTGCAGTCCCCGTTCATGGTGATTTTGGAGCCCAAGATAATAGAATTTGCCATTGTTTCCACTTTCCCCATCTATTTGACATGAGGAGATGGGACCAGATGTTATGATCTACATTTTTTGAATGTTGAGTTTTAAGCCAGCTTATTCACTCTCCTCTTTCACTTTCATCAAGAAGCTCTTTAGTTCCTCTTCACTTCTGACATTATTGTGGTATCATCTGCATATCTGAGATTGATATTTCTTCTAGCAATCTTGATTCTAGCAATCTTGATTCAAGCTTGTGATTCATCCAGCCTGGAATTTCACATGATGTACTCTGCATACAAATTAAATAAGCAGGGTGACAAAATACAGCCTTGACATAATCCTTTTCAAATTTTGAACCAGTCCACTTTTCCATGTTCAGTTCTACCTGTTGCTTCTTGGCCTGCATACAGGTTTCTTAGGGACAGGTAAGGTAGTCTAGTACTCTCATCTCTTAAAGAGTTTCCCACAGCTTGTTGTGAACCACACAGTCAAAGGCTCTAATGTTAGTCAATGAAGCAGAAGTAGGGCTGTGTGTGTGTGTGTGTGTGTGTGTGTGGAATTCCCTTGCACTTTCTATGATCTCTGGTTCCTCTGCCTTTTTAAAATCCAGCTTATACATCTTGAAATTCTCAGTTCACATACTGCTGAAGCCTAGCTTGAAGGATTTGAGCATTACTTTGCTAGCATATGAAGTGAACACAGTTGTATGGTAGTTTGAATATTCTTTGGCATTGCCCTTCTTTGTGACTGGAATGAAAACTGGCTTTTTCCACTCCTGTGGCCATTGTTGACTTTTCCAAATTTGCTGACATATTGAGTGCAGCATTTTAAGAGCATCATCTTTCAGGATCTGAAATAGCTCAGCTGGCATCCCATCACCTCAATTAGCTTTGTAGTAACGCTTCCTAAGGTCTACTTGACTTCACACTCTAGGATGTCCTGCTCTAGGTGAGTGACTGCACCATCATGGCTATCTGGGTCATTAAGACATTTTTTTGTGTAGTTCTTCTGTGTATCTTGTCACCTCTTCTTAATTTTGGAAGAGATTAAGCCTATGAATCTCCTGTAATTAGCTTTCTCAATCTCTCTACCTCTCCAGTTGGGAAAATGACCATGTGAAGTCACTCAGTCACATCCAACTCTTAGGGACCCCATGGACTGTAACCTATCAGGCTCTTCTGTCCATGGGATTTTACAGGCAAGAGTTCTGGAGTGGGTTGTCATTTCCTCTACCTCTCAACAGCCTAAATTTCAACTTTCAGTACATATAATTCTTTCACAAAGCCTTCACTGATCTTCCATTGAGAATTCATTTCTCCCTATTAAGGTGCAGTCCTTTGTTTAGATTTTGTCTTACATTTTAATTATTTGTGTTTATATCTGATTGCTCCTACCAGATTTTAAGTTTGTAAAGTGAGTCCTCTACTAATATTGCTGTGTAAAAAAATTACTCTGAATATAGTAGCTTAAAACAAACAGTTGTTGGTCAGGAATTAGGGGGTAACTTAGCAAGATTTTTTTTTTCCTTAGTGTTCCATAAGTTTGCAGCCACAGTTCGCCCAGAGCCTCAGTCATTTGAAGGCTTAGCTGAAGCTACAATAACTGCTTGCCAGTTGGTTCCCTCACATGACTGCTGACAAGAGGTTACAGCTCCTCCTCAGCTACTTGTCAAACCATTTGAGTGCTCTTACAAGCAGTCTCCCTCAGAATGAGTGATTCAAGAGGGAGAGGTCACAGCAGTTTTTCAAACAAAGTCTCGAAAGTCACAAACATGAATCTATCCCATTTTTCATTTTTGTTATAAATGAGAACAACTCAAAGTCAAGTGGAAGAAAATTAGATTCTAATTTTTGGAATGATGTATAACAAATAATTTGTAGATATATTTTAAGACCTCCACAAGAATAATATACAAATTAATATCCATAAAATCACATTATAGTGACATACATTTTGAATAAAAATTAGTAGATTAATGAACATTATAGTTATCTAAAATAAATTGTTCCTGTGGATTTATTTTTAATACCCTCTATAGTCTCAGAAATCCTAAAGAAATGAATATTAATATGAATTTTGAGTCGCCCCACATCCCAATTTTCCCAAAACAATTCTGATTAATTTCCATATTGTCTCAACTTCCCATGTCATTTAATAACTGTCCTGGATTTTTTGTTAGGTGAAGAACTATTGGTATCAACAGTGACACTCACATTAACAAGGATTTGTTGGATAGATCTCCATTCTTTAGTTTCACTCCTGCTATGGTTTTGTTCTGGAATTTTTGAGAGAAATGTATAGTTACAAAGTGTGTGTGTATGTGTGTATGAGTTAGTCACTAAGTTCTGTCCAATTCTTTGCCATCTCATGGACTGTCACTCACCAGTCTCCCTTGTCCATGGATTCTGCAGGAAAGAATACTAAAGTGGGTTGCCATTTCCTTCTTGTGAGGATTTTTCAACTCAGGGATCAAACCCGGGACTCCTGCATTGTGGGCAGATTCCTTACCATCTGAGGAACCTGAGTTCCTCTTTAACACTTGCTTAAATCATGAATTTAATTTAGAACTGGACATGGAAAAACAGACTGGTTCCAAATAGGAAAAGGAGTATGTCAAGGCTGTCTATTGTCACCCTGCTTATTTAACTTATATGCAGAGTACATCATGAGAAACCCTGGGCTGAAAGAAACACAAACTGGAAAGAAGATTGCTGGGAGAAATAACAATAACCTCAGATATGCAGAGAACACCACCCTTATGGCAGAAAGTGAAGAGGAACTAAAAAGCCTCTTGATGAAAGTGAAAGAGGAGAGTGAAAAAGTTGGCTTAAAGCTCAACATTCAGAAAACAAAGATCATGACATCTGGCCCCATCACTTCATGGGAAATAGATGGAGAAACAGTGGAAACAGTGTCAGACTTTATTTTTCTGGGCTCCAAAATCACTGCAGATGGTGATTGCAGCCATGAAATTAAAAGATGCTTACTCCTTGGAAGGAAAGTTATGACCAACCTAGATAGCATATTCAAAAGCAGAGACATTACTTCGCCAACAAAGGTCCATATATTCAAGGCCAGTGGTCATGTATGGATGTGAGAGTTGGACTGTGAAGAAAGCTGAGCGCTGAAGAATCGATGCTTTTGAACTGTGGTGTTGCAGAAGACTGTTGAGAGTCCCTTGGACTGCAAGGAGATCCAGCCAGTCCATTCTAAAGGAGATCAACCCTGGGTGTTATTTGGAAGGAATGATGCTAAAGATGAAACTCCAGTGCTTTGGCTACCTCATGAAAAGAGTTAACTCATTGGAAAAGACTCTGATGCTGGGAAGGATTGGGGGCAGGAGGAGAAGGGGACGACAGAGGATGAGATGGCTGGATGGCATCATTGACTCGATGGACGTGAGTCTGAGTGAACTCCAGGAGTTGGTGATGGACAGGGAGGCCTGGCGTGCTGTGATTCATGGGGTCGCAAAGAGTCGGACACAACTGAGTGACTGAACTGAACTGAACTGATAGCAGTCTGAGGGAAGCAGTGACCATATATAATCTTTCCTCATGAAATGCTCATGTAGATGCTTTCGGAAACAAGGTTCCATATATAACAAAACTTTGGGAGTCAATCAGATTGCACAGGCAAAGTTTGTGTGAAATATCTCCGTAGAAAATCCCTTTACTCTTAATATTTGTAAGACAATAGAGCAGAATTCTTCCGTGGGCATTTGATGCAGTCACCTAAAAAAGCAAAGGGGAAAGGTACGGCTGCAATTTCCTTTATTATTTAACCATACTCACGTTTCCTGGAAGATTACACTTCAATCACAACATTAATCAGAAAGCAGAATTGCCTGCTGAGTTTGGCAGAATAACGTCCCCTCCCCTAAAGACTGTTATTTTTCAGTCTCTCAGTCATGTCCAACTCTTTGGGACCCAATGGATTGTAGCATACCAGATTTCCCTATCCTTCACCATCTCCTGGAGTTTGGTCAAACTCATCTCCATTGAGTCAGTGATGCCATCCAACCATCTAATCCTCTGTCATCCCCTTCTTCTCCTGCTTTCAATCTTGCTCAGTATTAGGGTCTCTTCTAATAAGTCAGCTCTTCTCATAAGGTGGCCAAAGTAGTGGAGTTTCAGCTTCAACATTAGTCCTTTCAATGAATATTCAGAGTTGATTTCCTTTCGGATTGACTGGTTTAATCTTACAACTCAAGGGACTCTCAAGAGTTTTCTTAAGCAACACAATTAGAAAGCATCAGTTCTTTGGCTCTCAGACTTCTTTATAGTCCAACTCTCACACCCATACATGACTACTGGAAAAACAATAGCTTTGACTAGATGGATCTTTGTTGATAAAGTAGTGTCTCTGTTTTTTAATACACTATCTAGGTTTCTTCCAAGGAGCAAGCATCTTTTAATTTTATGGCTGCAGTCACCACCTGCAGTGATTTTAGAGCCCAAGATAATAAAGTTTGTCACTGTTTCCATTGTTTTCCCATCTATTTGCCATGAAGTGATGGGAGTGGATGTGAGGAAAGTGAAAGTCGCTCAATCATATCTGACTCTTTGTGAACCCAGGGACTAAACAGTTCATGGAATTCTCCAGGCCAGAATTCTAGAGGATGGCCTTTCCCTTCTCTAGAGGATCTTCCCAACCCAGGGATTGAACTGGGGTTTCCCGTATTGCAGGCAGATTGTTTACAGCTGAGCCACCAGAATGTCATGATCTTAGATTTTTGATTGAGTTTTAAGTCAGCTTTTTCACTTTCCTCTTTCATCTTTATCAAGAGCCTCTTTAGCTCCACTTCATTTTCTGCCATAAGGGTGGTGTCATCTGCATATCTGAGGTTATTGATATTTCTCCCAGCAATCTTAATTCCAGCTTGTGCTTCATCCAGCGCAGTATTTAGACTGTGCTTATTCACATTTACAACGCATGATGTACTCTGCATATCAGTTAAATAAGCAGGGTGATGGGCTATATCCTAATTCCCAGAACCAGTGAATACATACGGTTGCTTAACACATGGAAAATAAGGTTACAGATAAAATTAAGGATGACAATCAGCTGACCTTAAAAGAGGGCAAGTATGCTTCTGCATAAGCAGAAGGCCCCAGTGTGATAAAAAGGGTCCTTAAAAGTTGAAAGGGACTTATATAAAAGAGTTGTTAAGTTGGAAAAATGAGAAGGAGGCCTGGTGTTTCTGGCTTAGAAAATTCAGAAGAGGCAAGGCTCAGAGAAAAGAGGATTGTGAGAAGCTAGACAGGATAATCCAATGAATTCTGCTCTAAAGCCTCCAGAAAGTAGTGAAGCCCTGATACTACCTTGAGATTAGCCCATTAATGTTGGATTTCTGAACAACAAAAGTGTAAGATAATAAATTTTTGTTAAGACACTAAATTTTTGATACATTGATACAGCAGTAATAGAAAACTAACATACCTCCCCTGGGCTTCCCAGGTTGCACTAATGTTAAAGAACCTGGAAAGAGCTATAAAAGACCCTGGTTCAATCCCTGAGTTGGGAAGATCTCCTTGAAAAAGGCTTGGCAACCTATTCCAGCATTGTTGCCTGGAGAATCTCATGGACAGAGCATCCTGGTAGGTTAAAATCCAAAAGGTCGAAAAGTGATGGACATGAGTGAAGTGAAAAAGTCAGACACGACTGAAGGGACTTAGCACACACACATGTGTACCTACCCTAGTTCATCTTTGTTCTAATCATTCCTATAAGATTAACTTACTTAATTGATTTAAGACCTATCTCCATGAAACTTTCCTAATTTCAGCCATCAGAATAAATTATCTACTCTCTTTAATTATTTTAATTTTTAAATATTTCTGATATATTACTTTCACAGTTAGTCTTATATATGGTGGAACAATTTACTCTACAAACATCCCAGAAATAGTAAGAAATGCAACACAGCATGCATAGGGAAGAATTAAATATGCATGAATGATCAAGTGGTGCTTGGCTAAACTGCATAAAATGCTGACCCCCAAACACTGATAATTCACAAATGACAAGATTTATTTATCACTCATGCTAAATATTCATCATGAAATCACGACTCACATTTGTGAGAGAAGAAGTAGTGAGTGGTACATATTTATAAGGGAATACTACTCAGCCATAAAAATAACAAAATAATGCAATTTGCAGCAACTTGGATGCAACTAGAGATTATCATATTAAGTGAAGAAAGTCAAGACGAGAAAGGCAAATGATACCACATGTGATATCAATCAGATATGGAATCTGAAATATGGCACAAATGAAACTGTCTATAAAACAGAAGCATACCCATAGGCATAGAGAACAGATTTGTGGCTGCCACGTGGAGTGGGGAGGGAGAAGATGAACTGGGATTTTGGTGTTAGTGGATGGAAGCTGTTATGTTTAGAGTGAATAAACAACAAAATTCTAGTATATAGCACAGGGAACTATATTCAACCTCCTGGGATAAAATATAATCAAAAAGAATGTATGTATATGTATAACAGGGATTACCAGGTGGCTCTAGAGGTAAAGAACCTGCCTGCCAATGCAAGAGACATAAAAGACAAGAGTTTGATCTCTGGATCAGGGAGATCCCCTGGGGGCGGGAGTGGGACCCACTCCAGTATTCTTGCCTGGAGAATCCCCAGACAAAGGAACCTGGCCAATCCCATGTACAAGAGCATGGCAAGGTACAGTCCATAGAGTCACAGGAAGTCAGACATGACTGAAGCAATTTAGCACATGTGCATGCATGCTTGTGTCTAAAGGAGTAACTTTGTTGTACAGTGGAGATTGGCACAACATTGTTAATCAACTATGTATCAATTAAAAAAAAAAAGCTTGTTGTTGTTCAGTTGCTAGTCATGTCCAACTCTTTGCAACCCCATGGACTGCAGCATGCCAGGTTTTCCTGTCCTTCACCATCTCCCAGAGTTTGGTAAAATTCATGTCCATTGAATAGGTGATGCCATCCAACCATCTCATCCTCTCTGGTCCCCGTCTCCTCCTGTCTTCAATCTTTTCCAGCATCAGGCTCTTTTTAAATGAGTCAATTCTTCACATGAGGTGACCAAAGTATTGGAACTTCAGCTTCAGCATCAGTCTTTCCAATGAATATTCAGGACTGATTTCCTTTAGGATTGAGTGGTTTAATCTCCTTGCAATCCAGGTGACTCTCAGGAGTATTCTCCAACACCAGTTTGAAGGCATCAATTCTTCATTAGTTAGCCTCCTTTATGGTCCAACTCTCACATTTGTATATGCCTACTAGAAAGCCATACCTTTGAGTAGCTGTATTATTGTTGACAAAGTAATGTCTCTGCTTTTTAATATGCTGTTTAAGTTGGTCGTGGCTTTTCTTCCAAGGAGCAATTTGTCTTAATTTCTTAAGACAAAATGTCTTAATTTCTTAATTTCATGGCTGCAGTCACCATCTGCAGTGATTTTGGAGACCAAGAAAGTGAAATCTGTCACTGTCTCCATTGTTTCCCCATCTATTTGCCATGAAGTGATGGGACTGGATGTCATGATCTTATTTTTTGAACTTTGAGTTTTAAGCCAACTTTTTTACTCTCCTCTTTCACCTTCATCAATAGGCTCTTTAGTTCTTTACTTTCTGCCATCAGAGTGGTGTCATCTGCATATCCAAGGTTATCAATATTTTTCCTGACAATCTGGATTCCAGCTTGTGATTCATCCGGCCTGATATTTCACATGATGTACTAAGCACATAAGTTAAATAAGCAAGGTGACAATATACAGCCTTGACATACTCCTTTCCCAATTTTGAACCAGTGTGTTGTTCGATATCTGGTTCTAATTGTTGCTTCTTGACCTACATGCAGATTTCTCAGGAGGCATGGTGAGTGGTCTGGTATTCCTATCTCTTGAAGTATTTTCCACAGCTTGTTGTGATCCACACAAAGACTTTAGCCTAGTCAATGAAGCTGACTTAGATGTTTTTCTAGAATTTCCTTGCTTTTTCTATGATCCAACGGATGTTGACAATTGGATCTCTGGTTCCTCTGCCTTTTCTAAATCCAGCTTGTACATCTGGAAGTTCTTGGTTCACATATTGCTGAATCCTAGCTTGAAGGATTTTGAGCATTACCTTGCTAGCACATGAAATGAGTGCAATTGTGTGGTAATTTGAACATTCTTTGGCATTGCCCTTTGGGATTGGGATGAAAACTGACCTTTCCCAGTCCTGTGGCCCACTGCTGAGTTGTGTAATTTGCTGGCATATTGATTGCAGCAATTTAACAGCATCATCTCTTAGGATTTGAAATAGCTCAACTGGAATTCCATTACCTCCATTAACTTGGTTCATAGTCATGCCTCCTAAGACCTACTTGACTTCATACTTTAGGATATCTGGCTCTAGATGAGTGATCACACCACCATGGTTATCTGGGTCATTAAGACATTTATGTATAGTTCTTTTGTGTATGCTTGCACCTCATGTTTTATCTTCTGCTTCTGTTAGGACTCAATGTTCAGTGTTATCTGAACAGAAGATAAATCCAACTAAAAAAAGGAAAAGTATTGAGCATGGTTAACCACTCCTTCTGACGGATTTAAAACTTGCTACCTTACAACGACACACAGCATGTTTGCAAATATTTCAGTGGCTAAGAAAATCATATTACCAAGCCCATGTGCAACAATCTCAAGGAAATACAATCTCCCATTCGAGAGAAGTAGCAAATATCTAGAAACTATGACTTAGTTATCCACAGTGAATTAGATTTGCCCAGGAGGCTTTATAATATGTGATTTTCCTGTGAAAACATCTGGAAATAGTGTGTTTGGGTAGCTCAGTGGAGTATGAAAATGGAGCAGAAGAACAATGTGATTCAAAGGTATTTGCTGTGTGATATTGATGTGTCTGTGTATGGGAGGTGGGATAGGGAGCCTGTGGAGGCAGAGAGAGAAAGACTAAAAGGGAATTTTTAGCAGGTTCTGTGTGTGGTGGTTTTCAGGGTAAGGAGAGATGTCTAAAAGAAAATTTATGAAGGTGGCCAAGGGATTGGTTGTAAACTCACAGTGATACCACTTTAAAGAAACTAGTTGCAAGGAGACTAATTATTTTTCAATGCATCTGGAGTTAGAGTGTGTTTTATTTGAGTGTGTTTTATTTGAGTGTGTTAGGACCCAAGACAGACCACCCCAAAATATGCCTCAATGGCATATTGATTAGTTTTAATTAAAGTTACTTAAGAAATGGCAGATGCAGTAGGAATACTTTGATCTTCCTCTCTGTCTCTCTAAAAGCAGACAATAAATCTGCCATGTGAAAGGTGGCCTCTCTGTACTGAGTGGTAGAGTGGCCTCTCTGTACTGAGTGGTAGAAAGACTTTTATCACCACAGACAAGGAACCCCAGCTGAGACGACTATATAAACAAAGTGTATTACTTTTTAACTATGCCCAAAGCCAAAACTTTGCTTAAATTCCTTATTAATTAAGAAACAAAGCCTGTTATTTTTTCCTGTCAATTCCTCTCAAATTTATTGCTTCTTTGTCTAAAATGTATAAACATTGTCGGCTTTGACTACCTCTTGCCTAGAAAATCCCATGGATGGAGGAGCCTGGTGGGCTGCAGTCCATGGGGTCGCTGAGGGTCGGACATGACTGAACGACTTCACTTTCACTTTTCACTTTCATGCATTGGAGAAGGAAATGGCAACCCACTCCAGTGTTCTTGCCTGGAGAATCCCAGGGACGGCGGAGCCTGGTGGGTTGCCGTCTATGGGGTCACATAGAGTCGGACATGACTGAAGTGACTTAGCAATAGCAATAGGTCCTATTTGCATACGACCTCTGTGTGCACCGATTACATCTGTTTCTTTTTCTCCTGTTAATCTGCGTCAATTTTATTACTAGTCCAGTCACAAGAATTCAAGAGGGGTTGAGGGAGATTTCCCTCTCATTGACAAATGTATAGCCTGCAGATACGGGGCCAAAAATGGGTTCAATATGTACACCCATGGCTCAGTACGTCCGCCTATGGTTCAATATATACACCTATGGTTCAATATGTACACATACAACGTGTGTACAACTGTGGCTGATTCATGATGATGTTTGACAGAAAACAGCAAAATTCTGTGAAGCAGTTAGGCTTCAATTAAAAAATAAATTAAAAAAAACCCTTTGATGTCTATGCATTTTTGGAGGTTGGTTTTTTTGCAGATACTTAAATTTGCATTGAATTTTGAATGCCTGGAGAATATGAAAACAAATGAATCAAGTACTATAAGAGGAAAATATAAAATAAAAGTGGCAAAATAAGTCTTATTATAGCAGTAATTATACATTGGAAGATAAATTTTCTAAATAAAAGAAATAACATTTCTGTCTGTGAATGGAGATTTCTAGGTGGTGCAGTGGTAAAGAATCAACCTGCTATCGCAAGAGACAACAGAGATGTGGGTTCAATGTCTGGGTTGGGCAGATCCCCTGGAATAGGAAACAGCAACCCACTGCAGAATTCTGGCCTGGAAATTACATGAACAGAGGAGCCTGGTGGTTTAGAGTCCCTGGGTCCAAAAAAAGTCAATATCACTGAGCAACTGAGCACACACACACACTGTAAATATTTATTATTTTAATAAATGGCCAACAACTTTTATGAGACAAGAAAAAATGTCTCAGAAAAACTGAATACTAAAAACTAGATACCTCTTGATGAAGAATGAAGTATGAGGGTGAAAGAGTAGAGTGAACAAGCTGGCTTAAGACTCCACTTTCAAAAAGCTAAGATCATGGCCCCATCACTTCAGGGCTAATAGTTGAGGAAAAAGTGGAATCAGTTACAGATTTTATTTTCTTGGGCTCCAAAATCACTGTAGATGGTGTCTGCAGCCATGAAATTAATACGCTTGTTCCCTGGAAGAAAAGCTATGATCAACCTAGACAGTATATTAGAAAGCAGAGACATCACTTTGCTAACAAAGGTCTGTCTATTCAAAGCTATGTTTTTTTCCAGTAGTCATGTACAAATGTGACAGTTGAACCATAAAGAAAGCTGAGCACTGAAGAATGGATGCTTTCAAATTGTGGGGCTGGAGAAGACTCTTGAAACTCCCTTGGATTGCAAGGAGATCAAACCAGTGAATCCTATAAGAAATCAACCCTGAATATTTATTGGAAGTATTGGTGCTGAAGCTCCAATACTTTGGCCAATTGACTCATTGGAAAAGACCCTGATGCTGAGAAAGTTAGACAGCAGGAAGAGAAGGGGGTGACAGAGGATGAGATGGTTATATAGCATCATGAGTTTGAGCAAACTCCTGAAGATAGTGAAGGACAGGGAAGCATGGCTTGCTGCAGTCCATGGGATTGCAAAAATCAGACCTGACTTGTGATTGAAAAACAACAGCAAAGCAAGAAGAAATACCAAGAATATATGAAACAAATATATATCAAAAGAAGGTGTTGAAAACACAAATTCCACACTATACAAGGGCATTTGGGAAAGAGTTAGTTATCTGATTTTGGTGAATAAATGGAAAATAAAGCAGGAGGAGAATAAATTTCTATTTGCAGCTGAATGCATTAATGTTAGTAAGTGTTACAGTTCAATTCATTCAGCACACCTCTCCCAAAGCCCAGGTGCCTGAGAATATGCTCTAATCTTGACTTTCAAAATTCACCAAAAATTTTAAGATTTGCTTATATCACTTTTTTTCATACTATACTTATTGAAAGCAGTGATAAGATTTGTTGGTTTTTCCATTAGAAGGAGATGAAACACGGAGACATGATTTTGACTTAATTACCAAGGCTCAGGCATGAGACAATAGGATCATGAAGGATACCTTTGGCAATTAAAATAGAAAGAGATTAAATTCAGAGACTGGAAATTAAATCAACAGATTACAGTGATAGTCCTGACATTTGTGACAAATACTTGGATTAGATACTGATTATCTGTGGAATATAAAATTAAAGAAATTTAGAGTCATGGAGAAAATTTTGGGTACACTGACAATACAAATACTCAGTTTCAAGTAGTACAAATAAAAAAACAAAAGTCAGTGACAACAACAGCATGAGTCAATCCAAGTTTTAACTAATGACTTTTAATAGAAGAACTATCCAGATAATAGGCCTTCTCTATAGTTCAGGGATCAGGTACTTATTGGTTTGGCACTTTTTGATAAGAAAAAAAGTGGCAACTAAATTCTTCCATTTTTCTATCAGGTTCAATATGAATCTGCTTTTCTTAACATATCAGAGAGATACAGGTATTAAGAAGGTGCTATTAAGAATATTGTCATAATAATTGAAAAGAAATGAGTACAGGCTGTTTAACTGCATTTTCTCTTATATATTCTAGATGTTAAAGTTTAGAGACTTATCTGTGGGGTAGGTGACTAATAGAGCATTATGATGTGAAATTCAACTTATCTAAACAGTGATTTCTTCAAGGTCATTCCCTGTTGTTTGCGTTTAGGAGAAGCACTGAAAATTATTCAAAGCCTGGTGTTTGGATTTATTATTTGTTTAGAAGATGACGTTCTGAAAGGAATCTATTTTTCTTGAGTTTTAAACTCTTCTGAATAACTGCTTCCTTGTATCTTAAAATAATGAAATCGCCTTTTGACTTTCTAAAAAACATATTTTTATACAAAGATTGGCTTCTATCAAAGTCACACATTCACAAAGCAGAGAGATCTTGATGGTTTTCTATTGCATTGATTTTAAAATAGCTTTGTGAGAACACTGTTGAACTCTGCAAGGATGACCTGAAGTCTATGCTATGAGCTGGCTTTCATCCATGTTTTGGGGGGCAGTGGGGGGGCAGGTCTCATTGTGACTCCTTGGTTTTTATAAGCATAGCAGTGAGTGAAATTCACAACAAGAAGTATCCTTGGTTTACTCACAAGTATCAATGAAATAAACAATTCACAGTGAAGTAGACAAAGGAAGAGGTAATGGATGACAGACTAGCTGCAGCCCTTGTCTATCCAGGGTCCTTTTATTCTGAAGTACAGATCTTCACAAATCAAAATTTAATGTATACGAAAGAGATGTGTGTGTGTGTGTGTGTGTGACTGAAGTGAATGATTTTAAATAGTTGGGCTGCCCTTATAAAAAAAGTAAAGTTAAGTAGTAATGGGTAAAGTTATAAAACCACTTATTTTTTAATATTTGCCAGTTATTTTCCACTCAATGCCTTCCTAACTTTCATGTCTATTGTTGAAAGAGGATAATAGGAGCTGCTAGCTAATAGATTTAACATTCTCTAAGGACTTAGTATACTTATCATGTACTCAATAATGTTAATGCTTTTAAAACACAATTTGATAGTTTTAACATTTGACTTGGAGAGTACTTCAACCATGCAGTAAGGATTCAAGAGTAAGTACAGTGTGAAGAATACTTTAATCTCTTTTATACAGACACCCTGGTGGCTCAGATGATAAAGAATCTGCCTACAATGCAGGAGAACTGGGTTTGATGCCTGGGTCGGGAAACTCCCCTGGAGGAGGTCATGGCAACCCACTCCAGTATTTTTGCTCATAGAATTCCATGAACAGAGGAGCCTGGTGGGCTACAGTCCATGGGGTCATAAAAGTTGTACACAACTGAGCAACTAACACACAAACATACAAACTGTGAACATTTTACCCCATTTGAATAAGTAAAATATGGCCCTTTACTATAAGATTTTTCCATGTATTTCCTAAGAATAGGATTATTATTTTATATAACTGCAGAGTAGCCATTAGCTAAAAATTTAGCAATGATTCAATAGTTCTGCCTAATTTACAATCTATAATTCAATTTTTCAACTTGAATAAATAATTTCCTGTATAGCCATTTTTTCATCAATGCAGGATATAAACATTATATTGTCTCATCTATTTGGTCCTTTTACAAATTTAGAATATGACAACAGCATTTCTTTGTTTCATAACATTGGTATTTTAACAGTATAGTTATTTCCTACTCATATTTAGTAGAAGACTCATCAATCTGTCTTTTCCTGATATTTCCTCAATATTAGGTACCCATTATATATTTCTGGCTGTTGTGATGTGTTGCTGTCTGAAAAATCACACCTGAAAGCACTTGATGTCCATTTGTCCCCAATGGTGATTCAATACACAGACAAGATCATCCCTCATTTCTCCACTGTTTAACATACAATTTTTCCCTTGCAACTGATGAGCAATTTGTAAGAAAAGCATTTAAGGAATGAGAATATTCTGTAATCATCTCCCCCCAGCAAAGTTTGTCATCTGTTGAGTCTTAACAACACTTTACCACATGGTTGCAAATGACAATTTTCCAGTTCTAATACCTGCTCCATATTCACTAGCTGACACTTGGTAGTCTATTGTAAGCAACAGCCCCCTCCCCTTTATAAATGTATTTATGTGTGTTTATATATGTATGTATTATTTGCCTGTTGATTTTTGATATAGATTGATAGATTTCTATTTTTCCAATTGTTTATAATTTATTGTCATACTTAATTACTTTGATATTCAGATTAACCCAGATTTGACCAGTGGATCTCCTTCAAAGCTAGTACCTGTGCCCTGTGACATATCCCCATACTTTTTTGAAAGCTTCTTATTTATGACTTCATAGATTTGGAGAGAAGCTTTTCCTTTTAGTAGGAAATGTTGTCAGAAACCAAGATCTTACTGTTAGATGTCCTTATTTTTACTTGAATACATTTGTTTCTAGGCTCTTTCCATGGTCAGAGCTAGGGAACATATGCTATGTATATATTTCTATATAGTTTTGTATCTGTTTATCTATATATGCATATCACTTCAGTTCAGTTCAGTCGCTTAGTGGTGTCCGATCCTTTGCGACCCCATGAACCACAGCACGCCAGGCCTCCCTGGCGTGGAGGCTCCAACCCCCGGAGTCCATCCAAACCCATTTCCATTGAGTCGGTGATCCCATCCAACCATTTCACCCTCTGTCATCCCCTTCTCCTCCGCCCTTAATCTTTCCCAGGATCAGGGTCTTTTCAAATGAGTCAGCTCTTCACATCAGGTGGCCAAAGTATTGGAGTTTCAGCTTCAACATCAGACCTTCCAATGAACACCCAGGACTGTATAGTATACATACATACATGTGTATATACACATGTTACTTAAGTAGGCATATAAACACATATTTTAGAAATCATGAATTCATACCTATACCTCCAAATCTAACATTTCCACATATTTCTTATTTTTTTATCTTTCTCCTTCAACTTTGAAAATTCTTACTTTCAAAATTTACAGATTTACTAATTTTCTCAATCTTATAACACACCCAAGATAATTAAGATAATTTCAGAATTGCTTTGTTCATACAAATAAAAAGTGAAATGACCTAAAAAGAGTTCAGGACTTGCTTGTAGATTCCCTTCCCATCACCTGACTTCACTGGTGTCCTAGATAGTAAAGAATCTGTCTGCAATGCAGGAGACCCAAGTTTGATCCCTGGGTTGGCAAGATCCCCTGGAGAAAGGAATTGTTGTGCACTCCAGTATTCTTGCCTGGTGAATTCCATGGACAGAGGAGCCTGGTGAGCTACAGTCCATGGGGATGTGAAAAGTCAGACACAACTGAGTGACTAACACTTTCACTTTCCCCTCACCAGCTCATTCCACTCAAGATTGAATTCAAGTAATGTGTTCATAAGCTACTCAGATTAGTTCTTTTTTCTCCTTCTGTGTGTTTGTAGTATTCCTTTGAAAATTATTGGATTCATTTGTTATCATTTTCTATGTTTTATGTTCCCCTCCTTTACCATTATTGTAAGCCTTTTTAAAATTATTTATTTTCATTGGAGGATAATTACAATATTGTGATGGCTTTTGTCACACATTGACATGAAACTGCCATAGGCATACATGTGTCCCCTCTTCTCAGAACCCCCTTCCCACCTCCCTCCCCACCCCATCTCTCCAGGTTGTCACAGAGCACTGGGTTTGTGTTCCCTGTGTCATACATCAAACTCCCACTGGCTATTTTACATGTGGTAATGTATATGTTTCAGTGCTATTCTATCACTCTCCCAGTGTGTCCAAAAATCTGTTCTTTATGCCTGTGTCTCCTTTTCTGCCCTGCATGTAAAATTGTCGGTACCATCTTTATGGTATTTCTATATTAATGCATATATAGATTCCATATATATGCATTAATATACCATATTTGTCTTTCACTTTCTGACTTACTTGACTCTGTATAATGGGCTCTCGATTCATCCACCCCACTAGAACTGATTAAAATGCATTCTTTTTTAAAGCTGAGTAACATTCCATTGTGCATATGGACCACAACTTTCTTATCCATTCATCATCTGTTGTGCAGAAACATTTAAGTTTGATGCAGTCCCACTCACTGAATTTTGCTTTCTTGTGTTTTTGATGTCACATCCAAAAAGTCATTGCTGAGTCCAATGTCCTAGTCATTTCTTCCCTATGTTTTGTCCTAGGATTTTATGGTATCATGTTTTATATTTAAATTTTTGATCCATTTGAAGTTAATTCTTGTGAGTGGTATAAAATAAGTATCCAAATTCATTTTTCTGCCTTTTCATCCAGCTTTCCCAACACCATTTGTTGAAGAGACTGTCCTTTCCCTATTGTATTCTTTGACTCTCTTGTCAAACATTATTTGACTGTACACATTGGTGTTTAATTCTGGGCTCTCTATTCTGCTCCATTGATCTAAATGTCTGTTTTTATGTTGGTACCATACTAGTGTGATACTTGTGACTTTGTCCTTTTACAGAATTGCTTGGCTATTAGGGGTAATTTGTGAGTTAACAAACTTTTTAGGGTTTTTTATTCTATTGCTGTGACTTTGGGTAATGTGGACATGTTAACAATATGAATTCTTCCAATCAATGGACACAAGATATCTTTTCACTTGTTTTTGTCTTTAGCTTTTTTCAAAGTTATTGTTGTTTTCAATGTATAGATATTTCACTTTGTTGGTTAGATGTATTCTGAGGTATTTTATTTATTTTTTACTTCTATTGAGAATATGATAGATAGTTTTCCTTTCTTTTATCTTTTTTGATTTATTTTTTCTTTCCTTTCTTTTTTAGCCTCTCCCTTCCAGCAGATCTTCCCAACCCAGAAATCAAACTGGGGTCTCCTGCATTGCAGGTAGATTCTTTAACAACTGAGCTATCAGAGAAGCCCCCTTCTTTTCTTCAGATGAATGAACTGTATAAAAATCATTGGTAAATAGAAATGCAAAATTTTTGTATGTTGATTTCATATGTTACAAATCTAATGAACTTATTCATTATCCAACAGATAGTCTTTGGGGATTTTCTATTTACAAAATAATTTTTATGCAAATTATGCAATTTTACTTCTTCTTTTATGATTTGTATGCCTTCATTTCTTAGTGTTGACTAATTGCTCTAGCTAAGACTCAGAGTACTAAATTCAACAAGAGGGAGGAAAATAGGAATCCTTGTCTTTTTCTTGATCTTAAAGAAGAAGTTTTCAGATTTTCATGTTAGCTGGGTTTTGTCATTTATGGACTTTATAATGTGAGGTGTGCTCTTTCTATACCCAATTTCTTGAGAGTTTCTATCATGAAAGCATACTGTATTTTGTCCAATGCATTTTGGTGGCATGTGACCTTTATCTTTTGTTCTACCAATATAATATTTTATATTTCTTGATTTGCAGGTACGAATCATCCTTGCATTCCATATATAAATCACACTTGGTCGTGGTGTAGAATTCTTCTGGTGTGTTCTTGAATTTGGTTCACTAACGTTCTTTTGAGAATTTTTACATACATGCTCATTAGAGATATTACTCTATAGCATTTTTTTTTTTCTTATAGTGGTCCTCATATGACTTTCATATAAAGAGAACACTGTGGGATGGTATGGGGAGGGAGGAGGGAGGAGGGTTCAGGATGGGGAATACATGTATACCTGTGGCAGATTCATTTTGATATATGGCAAAACCAATACAATATTGTAAATTTAAATAAAATTAAATTTAAAAAAATGCTGTCATATCTCATTGTATGGATGTACAGTATAACACAGTTTATTTATCTATTTATCTACCAAAGGATATCTTGTTCACTTTAAATTTTGACCATATGAATAAAGCTGTTATAAACACTCAAAAAAAAAAAAGAGAGAATGCTGGCTTCATAGAATGAGTTTGGAAATGTTTACTCCTTTTCAATTTTTTGGAAGAGTTTGAGAAAAAAATAGCATCTTTTTTTTTTTTTAATTGGTAGAAAAAAAAGTTTATTAGAACTTTTTCCTTATTCAATCTTAGCAGGTATTATTTCTACCAATGGATAAAATATTTCATCCATTAATTTTAACCTATCTAATTTGTCAGTGTATAATCTGTTCATAGTAGCCCCTTATGGTCTTATGTATTTCTGTAGTATCAGAGAGAATAACTTAGTTTGAAAAGTGTTAGTTGCTCAGTCATGTCTGACTCTTAGTGACCGCATGAACTGTAGACTGCCAGACTCCTCTGTCCATGAGATTCTCCAGACAAGAATACTGGAGTGGGAAGCCATTCCCTTCTCCAGTGGATCTTTCTGATCCAGGGATCAAACGGGAAGCCATTCTCTTCTCCAGGGGGTCTTTCTAACCCAGGGATTGAACCCTGGGTCTACTGCATTACAGATGGATTCTTTACCATCTGAACCACCAGCGAATATCAGAGACAATGACTTAGTTTAGCTGAGGCTACACTAATTATATAATAATAATATGTATGTTTCTTTTTAAAAAAACAGGTTAGTTTTCTTTTTTGGATCCTTCCAAAAGCTTTTGTAGTTTCCTTTGTTTCTTCACTAATCAATATTATTTCCTTATTCTACAGACTGGGCTTAAATTTTTCTTCTTCTAGTACCTTGAAATATTAAGTTAGGTTGGTTATTTGAGATTGCTTTGGATCTGTAGATCGCTTTGGGTAGATGGATATTTTAACAATATTAATAATTTTAATCCATGAACATAGAATATCTTTCCATTTATTTGTGTCTTCTTCAATGTTTTATTAATGTTTTAAACTTTTCAAAACTTTGAAAAAATTTTGAAAAAAGATACAGATCTTTACATCTTTTGTAAAATAAGTGTGTTCCTAAATATTATTCATTTTATTGCAATTGTAAATGGTATTATTTAAAAAAAATTCTCCTCTGATAGTTTATTGATAGCTTTTTGTTAGTGTATAGAAACACAACAGAGTTTTGTGTATTGATTTTGTATTCTTTAACTTTGATTAGTTCTGCAGGCTTTTTGTTGTTGTTGTCTTTTTTTGTGTGTGTGGAATCTTTAGGGGTTTCTGTATATAGGATTATATCATCTGCAAATAGTGTCATTTTAGTTTATTCCCTTACAATTTATTTGTCTTTTATTCTTTTTTTTCCTTGTCTGATTGCTGTGGCTAAGACTTCCGATACTATACTGAATAAAAGTAGCAGGAATGGGTATCTTTGTCTTGCTTCTGATTTTAGAGCAAATATTTCAGCATTTCACTATTGAGTATGATGTTAGCAGTAGGCTTGTTATATATTGCTTCTACTATGTTGAAGTACATTTTCTCTATACACACTTCATTGAGATTTTTATCATAAATGGATGCTGAATTTTGTCAAATGCTTTTTCATTGTCTATTAAGAAGGTCATATAATTTTTAACTTTTATTTTGTTAATGTAGTATGTCATGTTGACTGATTTACTGATGTAGAACCATCTATCTCTGGAATAAACCTCAGTGATCATGAAGTATGTTCCTTTCATATATTGCTGAGTTCAGTTTACTAATATTTTCTTGAATATTCTTGATTGTATGTTCATCAGGCCTAATGGCCTATAATTTTAATTTATTGTGGTATTGTCTGATTTTGGTATCAGAGTAATACTGGCCTCACAAAATGAGCTTGGATATTTCTCTTCTTTCAATTTTTTTGAAAAATGTGAAGAATTATTATTAATTATTTTTGAATGGATTGTAGAATTTATTAGTAAGACTATCTAATCTTGGACTTATTTTCATTAGGACATATTTGCCTACTTATTCAATCTCCTTACCTAATCATGGGTGTATTCAGATTTCTAAATCTTCATGACTCAGTCTTGGGAGGTTGCATGTTTCTAGGAATTTATTCATTTCCTCTAGATTGTTCAGTTTATTGGTGTATAACTGTTCATAGTATCTTCTTATGAGTCTTTGTATTTATGTGATATCAGGTTCAATCTCTCCTCTTTTATTTCAGATTTTATTTATTTGAGTCCTCGCTCTTTTATTCTTGGTGAATCCAGATAAAGATTTTAAAACCTTGTTTTTTTCTTTTCAAAGAAAAAACCTTTAGCTTCATTGATCTTTTATTTTTTTTTAGTCTGTATTTTATTTGTTTCTGCTCCAATTTTTTATGTTTCCTTCCTTTTGTTTACATTGAACTTTGTTTTTGTTGCTTTTCTAGCTCTTTGAGGTATAAATTAGTTTGTTTGAGAATTTTCTTATTTCTGGAGGTAGGCGTGAGTTTCTATGGAGGAGCTGTTCAGCTAATTCCAGGTCTTTGTTAAGAGGGAATTTTTCCATTTGTAGTTGTAGATTTGGTGTGTTCATTTGAGGAGGTGAGTGCAAGATATTCCTATGTCAACATTTTGAGCTGACTTTCTGAGATTTATATTCTCATCTGAAGAATCTGTCATTCCACACAAGGGCATATTCAATTACAGAGTTAATTCTTAGCTGCTAATTTGCAACCACAAAATATGTTTCTAACCCAATCTGTTAGCACTGAGGATTGAAGCATGTTGTTGGCACCATGGAAGAAGATAGATGAGCAGGAATGTGTTATCTTAGAAAGTACTGTCTGGAAAGACAGGCAAGAACCTTCTTTTATGTTCTCAATTGTACAATTTATCTCTTTTGATGATGTATATGCATTAATAAATCATGATAACTATAGTTACTGTTAATACTCATACATTGGCTAAGTGTTTCTAATATAAAGTTAGTTTTCTATTTTTCATTTTTCTCATTTTTACATAGTTTTATATGCCTTAGTATCCCTGATTGTCATTATTCCCTTTCAACCTAAGCTCCTCAGCATCTCTTGCAAGACAGTATAATGGTGGTGAACTCCCTCAGCTTTTGTTTTTCTTGGAAAGCCTTAATTCATCTTCATATCTGATGGGTAATTTTGCTGGACAAAGTATTCTTGCTTGGTAGTTTTTATCTTTCAACATTTTGAATATGGCAATCTATTCCTTCCTGGCCTGTAGAGTTTTTTTTTTTTTTTTTCCTGAGAAATTGCTGATAGGCTCATGGCGGTTCTTTTGTAGGCTACTTTCTATTCTTTCCCTGATTAGCTTTAAGGTTCTTTATCATTGTTTGGTAATTTCATTATAATGTGTCTTGGAGAAAGTCTTTTTGTACGGATAAAATAGAGAATCCTATTATCTTTCTGGACCTGTATATTCCAATTTTCTCCCCAGGATTGGTAATGTCTTGCTATTATTTCCTTAAATAAACTCTCTGCCTCCTTATTCCTTTCATCTTATGCTACACCAATTATTACATTATATATGATAGAAAGTAATAGCTCTCATTGTGTTTCTTCACTTCTGAAAAATCTTAGTTTTCTCTCCTCCTCTAACTCAGTTATTTGTATATCCCTATCTCCAAGTCATTAATTCTTTCTTCCATCTGATCAGCCCTGTCACTAATGTTTTCTATAGTATTCTTCATCTCATTCATTGAATTTTTCAGTGTTACTATTTTTGTTGTTGTTCAATTTTATGTGTGTGTGTATAAAATTTTAATTTTATTGGTAAAGAACTCACTATTTTCACTAATTTTACTCTTGAGTTTATGGAAAAGCCTTTTCTTGTAGCTCATTGTTTTTCTTCATATGAGCTTTTTTGAATTCTTTATAAAATAAATCCCAATATCCCATGCTTTTGAGTTTGATTGCTGAAGAATCATCATGTTTTGTGTGTGTGTGTGTGTGATACCATAGTTCCATGATTTTGTGTGTGTATGTGTTTGTAGCTATGTACTTCTGCTTTGGCATTTGAAGTACTAGACATCTCCTTAACTGTATTCTATGTCTTCTTTCAATTCAATAAGCTATGAAAAATCTTTTGTCTTCCAGAAAGTGACACTCTAGCTCAAGTTTGGCCTGTTTGTCTGCTGTAGTTGGAACTCATGGATTCACTCAGGAGCATACACAAGAAGCTGGCAGTAGAGTAGGGGAAAGGATATGCTCGGCACATGGGAGTTTGGGGTGATTGCCCCAGGACAGTGTGGATACTGTAGTTGGGGTATTCTCAGGGGTTTGCAGGTGGACTTCCTGCTGAATTTCTGAAGCAACCAGTAGGAAACACATGTTTTTAATGCATCCAAACTGATTTCTATCCCATCATGATGGTGCACTGGAATCTGTCTTCAGACAGGCTGGACTTTCACAGATTTTCTTTTGCACATGTTTATCTACCAAGTTTGTAACCAGCGGGTTCTTTTCATTACTGGTCATGGTGAATGGTGTTGGGCAATTTTGATATGGATTCATAGCCCTTATTGACATCTGCTTGTTTATTTTCAGATGCACAGAAAACTCTTGGATCACTTAGTGTAATATGCAGAGGTACTTTTGTTTAGTTATGGGTATCTAATTAGTTGTTAAAGGAGAGAGAAAAGAGGAAGACCTTTCTCTTCACTCAGCTGCCCCACTTCTGAGTGCTGCAGATGGCCTTCCTCTCAGAATGCTAACTTTTGACATTGATACTGATACTTTTTCAGCAAAATTATGTCTTTGACTAGTCATGTGATCAGTGATTTAAGGAAGTCTCCATAGTAGACAGTGGATTGAAACAAATGTGACTGAAACACACATTTTTATTGTCAAATTTTTGAGAAATGACAATTTGGTAGCTAATTTTTCATTATAAAATACTTTTTTAGTTAATTTATGCCATAAGAATTTCCTACAAAAGAGTATGGTTTAAAGTACTAAAACATAGCTAAGTATTTAAAGTGTAATACAATATATGGCAAGAACATTTGTAGCAAGAATATTAAAACTATTCTTTTGCAAAGTCTAAGGTAGAGCCTTTCAACCTCTATTTCATGCTCATATTTCACTTAGAACTAGGTGATAATTTACTACAGTTTTCACTGACACAGCCATCTGGTGGCTTTGCAAAGTTGCACAGGATATGGGACAACTGATTAATACAGGAAGTGAGTGGAAGGTGCTACCACACTGAATACTTTTCCTCTAATACCAAAGACTATGTGCAATCAGCTGTTTCATCTGCTTCTACTTGACGATATTTGTTTTATTCACTAATCAGAAAACAAAGATCATGGCAACCGGTCCCATCATTTCATGGGAAATAGATGGGGAAACAGTGTCAGACCATATTTTGGGGGGCTCCAAAATCACTGCAGATGGTGACTGCAGCCATGAAATTAAAAGACGCTTACTCCTTGGAAGGAAAGTTATGAGCGACATAGACAGCATATTCAAAAGCAGAGACATTACTTTGCCAACAAAGGGCCGTTTAGTCAAGACTATGGTTTTTCCAGTGGTCATGTATGGATGTGAGAGTTGGACTGTGAAGAAGGCTGAGCGCCAAAGAATTGATGCTTTTGAACTGTGGTGTTGGAGAAGACTCTTGAGAGTCCCTTGGACAGCAAGGAGATCCAACCAGTCCATTCTGAAGGAGATCAGCCCTGGGATTTCTTTGGAAGGAATGATGCTAAAGCTGAAACTCCAGTACTTTGGCCACCTCATGCGAAGAGTTGACTCATTGGAAAAAGCTCTGATGCTGGGAGGGATTGGGGGGCAGGGAGGAGAAGGGA
>NW_011495038.1:2971491-2985790 GCF_000754665.1 Bison bison bison | reverse complement strand
GAGTCAAGACTATGGTTTTTCCAGTGGTCATGTATGGATGTGAGAGTTGGACTGTGAAGAAGGCTGAGCGCCAAAGAATTGATGCTTTTGAACTGTGGTGTTGGAGAAGACTCTTGAGAGTCCCTTGGACAGCAAGGAGATCCAACCAGTCCATTCTGAAGGAGATCAGCCCTGGGATTTCTTTGGAAGGAATGATGCTAAAGCTGAAACTCCAGTACTTTGGCCACCTCATGCGAAGAGTTGACTCATTGGAAAAGACTCTGATGCTGGGAGGGATTGGGGGCAGGAGGAGAAGGAGACGACAGAGGATGAGATGGCTGGATGGCATCACTGACTCGATGGACGTGAGTCTAAGTGAACTCCGGGAGTTGGTGATGGACAGGGAGGCCTAGCGTGCTGCAATTCATGGGGTCGCGAAGAGTCTGACACGACTGAGCGACTGAACTGAACTGAACTGAACTCTCCATTTAGGAGAAGGCAATGGCACCCTACTCCAGTACTCTTGGCTGGAAAATCCTATGGATGGAGGAGCCTGGAAGGCTGCAGTCCATTGGGTCGCTGAGGGTCGGACGCAACTGAGTGACTTCACTTTCACTTTTCACTTTCATGCATTGGAGAAGGAAATGGCAACCCATTCCAGTGTTCTTGCCTGGAGAATCCCAGGGACAGGGGAGCCTGATAGGCTGCCGTCTATGGGGTCACACAGAATCGGACACAACTGAAGTGACTTAACAGCAGCAGCAGCAGTCTCCATTTGTTCTTTAGTAAATGCATCAGTATGTATTTTGTGGCTGGAGGTATTAAAGGTTTCATTCATGATTTCAATTCAGTTCAATCACTCAGTCGTGTCCGACTCTCTGCGACCCCATGAATCATAGCACGCCAGGCCTCCCTGTCCATCACCAACTCCCTGAGTTCACTCAGACTCATGTCCATCGAGTCAGTGATGCCATCCAGCCATCTCATCCTCTGTCGTCACCTTCTCCTCCTGCCCCCAATCCCTCCCAGCATCAGAGTCTTTTCCAATGAGTCAACTTTTTGCATGAGGTGGCCAAAGTACTGGAGTTTCAGCTTTAGCATCATTCCTTCCAGAGAAATCCCAGGGCTGATCTCCTTCAGAATGGACTGGTTGGATCTCCTTGCAGTCCAAGGGACTCTCAAGAGTCTTCTCCAACACCACAGTTCAAAAGCATCAATTCTTCAGCCCTCAGCCTTCTTCACCGTCCAACTCTCACATCCATACATGACCATTGGAAAAACCATAGCCTTGACTAGACGGACCTTTGTTGGCAAAGTAATGTCTCTGCTTTTGAATATGCTATGTAGGTTGGTCATAACTTTCCTTCCAAGGAGTAAGTGTCTTTTAATTTCATGGCTGCAGTCACCATCTGCAGTGATGCTGTAGTCATTTGGAAATCAAGTTTCCTTTTCAACCTCTACCTTGTCTTTGGAAGAAAGCTGTATGTCTCTACGTGTTGAGAAGTAAGTAACGTCAGAGGATGAAACCACTCAGAAAAATTCTCCAAATGTATCAAATAATATTAAAATGTACTTATTTTAAAAATATTTATAACACCAAAATTTTATTGACTAGCATTAACTGCAGTTATGGCAAAGAAACTTGGGACAGAGAAGGGAAATTAACATATAAATTACTTTGTTATATTTGTAGCAGGTGAGCTGGTTTAACAAAATTAAGACAAATGACTGTGCTTTAAATCTACCCTAGATTTATTGCAATATGTTCTATTTCATTATCAGTAACATTTTATTACCTAATAGAATTGCTCAGTAGTAATATCCTCCCAACCTACCACAAAAATTTTTTTTACACTTGTGAAGCTTTTTTGAATGAGGTTTTGATTAAAGTGAGCAGAAGGACATACAAAATAATAGAACTGATTTACAGAGTGAGTAGGACTCAGGTATATTCAGGCTAAATCATACAAAAAGATTGAAAGGAGTGATGCAGTCAAACATAAGCTCTCTGAACGGCCTTGGTGAAAGGTTCCAAATCAAACTCTTTTTTATTATTGACATAAAAGAGAAAAGAAAATAAAAAAATCTTACCTCTTTAGAAACTAGCTTCCATATCAAGATCAATGAAACACGACTAGTTGGACTCAATTCAATTAATTGCTGACTACAATTGAAATATGTCCTGTGTATCAGCTGAAATTTCTCCCTTGGCCATTATAAATATATATCCCCCTGTTCCTCACACAGGCATCTTTAGAATCCAGTCTACCTTGTGTTATACCTTTATAGACAATTACATCTTTCTTGAGGTATCATGTGCACTGTGTTTTATAGTGCTACAGTTGAAGCCTTACTACTTTATATAGAATAAGACCATCTCTTTGATTTATACCTTATTTCTCTAGAATTCAGCTTGCTTTTTACAATATATAATTATAATGAATTTCAAGCCATGAGGAATAGTTTTGTAATAACTCCCAAATTCATTTGCAACTGATTGTTGCAGAATTCTTTATTTTTTCCTTCTAAGGTTTATCAGAATTTTTCACTCTATTTGGTATGAACAAAATTTTAGCAGCATCTTAGTAAATGGATTGAAAAAAATCTTTTCCTCAACTCTTTGTTCCTCTTTTTTAACATATTAAACCTTCTATCTACAATCATTTTCAAACTAAAGTATACTTCTTTAACACACTGAGCAGAAATTAATGAAAATTTCTAGGTATATTTTACTCTTTGATAATTTGATAAAAATAAAAATAACTGAAAAAGAGCTTTCGATTAAAAAATGCAAGTAGATGAATGCTTGAAAGGACAGTTGAAGAACAAACACATTTTTTTTTCCCTTTATTCCTTTTTTCTTCACCATTCCAACCTTTCAGAAAATATAGTTCCATCAGTTTCCCCCAATCAGTGTCAATTTCTCTCCCAATCCTCACCTTTATTTGGCCCCATCATTTTTTAGACTGGAAAGCAGAAAAACAGTATGTTTGAATAACATATAGAAAAAATATATATTTACAGTATCTTTATTGATATGGGTAATAAAGACCAACAGAACTATTTTATAGTATGAAAACCACAAAAATAACCAAAAGGAAAGATTTTTGGACTTGTATATCTCCTATTAAAATATAATCTATTGTTCTCTTCCGTACCTTATTGAAATAGTACTATACTAAATATGTCAATAAAATGGCTGCTTTTGAATTTTGGATTTCCAATAGTGGGAGAGTCAATTGCTAGGCAGGTTGATAAGAAGTCTGGGGTTCCCAAACTGGGAAGAGGAATCTGGATCTCTCAAAGAGGAGATAGGGGTCTGGAATTCTCAAGGAGGAGGAAAGGACAAATGTCTTTTTTCTTTCCTCCCCCTCTACATTCCTTAGTCTTAGTTACGTAAAACTTTTTTTTTTTTTTTCCTTTAAGCCAGGAACTGATGATTTCACAACAAACAACTCGGTTTCAACTCTGTACTAAGGATTATATAACAACAATGTATCCTGCTTGAGGACAGTTTATGGCAACCCACTCTGGTACTCTTGTTTGGAAAATCCCATGAATGGAGGAGCGTGGTAGGCTATAGTCCATGGGGTCACAAAGAGTTAGACAGGACTGAATGACTTTACTTTCACTTTTCCTTCCTGAAAACCTTCTGACTAATCCTATTACCTTAAAATGTATATTATAGGAATGGATCTGTTAAGATCTTTCTATTGTTAAGTTCTAATCCTGTTACCTTAAAAAGTAAATTCTGGGAGTGGGTCTAGTAAAATTTTACAACCTTGAAACATTCTTTTGATGTATTGTAATAACTAATTTAAAAATTATATAACTCTCTTGCTAACACTAGCCAGGGGGCACTCTCTGCCCCTCTTCTGATGTTATGTCAGAAGATTCCTCTGTCCCTTTTCATACTTAAATAAAACTCTGCTACACAAAAGCTCTTGAGTGATCAAGCCTAGTTCCTGGTCCTGAAGCTAAATCTTCTTTGGAGATCACAAATCCAACACCATTCACAGTAAACAATCAGGAGTCTGGAGGAGGAAGGTAAGAAAAGTCTTCACAAAGGGAGAGGTCAGGGGAGCCCGGGTTTTATTTTATTTTTTTATTTTTTAAATTTAAGTTTATTTATTTTAATTAGAGGCTAATTACTTTACAATATTGTATTAGTTTTGCCATACATCAACATGAATCTGCCATGGGTGTACACGTGTTCCCAGTGGTTTTAAAAGGCCATGTAAACAAGAATGAAGGCAGTTTTGTTAGACTGCCTTTATCCAACCTGAGTGAACATTGTGTGTCTCAATGACCAAAGAACTTCAAAGAGCCACAGAGTACCCAGAGTCCACTCAGAAGAGTTTCTTTACTAGCTGTCATCCTTGTTTGTGTCCTGTGAATACCTCTCATGGAAACTAATCAATATATCATGGTTTTATTTGTCCAGGAAGAGTAAAGTCTATCTGTGGCTTCAACCAACTGTGCTCTCAGTTTTCTCCTTTATCAAAGATTAAGTTCTCTCCAACAAAGAAGAGTTCCGTGAACATCTAACCTTATATTTGAGTGGACTGAATGGAATCAGTTTGAGATATCTCCTCACATTTGCACAGTTGTGAAAACACAACATGAAACAATATTTCTGATATATTAATGAAATATTAAAAGTATTATAAGGAAGGTATCAGAGAAGGCAATGCAACCCACTCCAGTACTCTTGCCTGGAAAATCCCATGGATGGAGGAGCTTGGTGGGCTGCAGTATGGGGTCGCTAGGAGTCAGACACAACTGAGCGACTTCCCTTTCACTTTTCACTTTCATGCATTAGAGAAGGAAATGGCAGCCCACTCCAGTGTTCTTGCCTGGAGAATCCCAGGGATGGGGGAGCCTGGTGGGCTGCTGTTTCTGGGGTCACACAGAGTCTGACACGATTGAAGCGACTTAGCAGCAGCAGCAGCAGCAAGGAAGGTATCATTCTTTAAAAAAGGGATCAATTGTTAACATGACACCTAACAGAAAGTTATTCTTCTTCACAGAAAGGAGTGAAATATCCTATTACTTAGGACAATACATTGCCAAATGAGAAAACAAGCAAGAATTGCTCAGATCAGGGAAGTAGTCATTTTATTAATTTATTTATTTTTAATGGAAAGATAATTGCTTTACAGTATTGTGTTGGTTTCTGCCAAACCTCAACACGAATCAGCCATAGGTATAAATATGTCCCTCCTTCTTGAACTCCCTCCCAACTCCCTCCCCATCCCACCCCTTTAGGTTATTACAGAACCCCTGTTTGAGTTCTCTGAGTCATACAGCAAAATCCCATTGGCTACCTATTTTACATATGATAATATATGTTTCCATGTTACTCTTTCCATACATCCCACCCACTCCTTCTTTTCATAGTATCATCAAATCAGTTTATCAATCATAGTAACCATTGTTCTCAAAAAACAATCTCTTGTCATTTTAAAGTCCTGACTGAACTCCTTTGAACATGACGATGCAGAGATGATTAGGGGTACATTCAATTAGGATCTTGACAAACAGCCAAAGTTTATCAATCATAAGAAAAAGGATATTAATAGTGTTGTATATAGCTAGGGTTAGGAGGTAATATGGCTTGATAGCCAAAAACCACAGGATATGAAGTCATAACACAGCCTGAACTTACGCTCTGCATTAAAAGTCCAGCTTTGTCATATGCGCAGCTAGCATACTGAGGGAAATGATCGTATAAATAAAGTTACCTGTATTATGTGCCAGGCATCACAGTAGCTGATTGGTAAGTATTATCTATAATATATAAGCATGCTTTGTTCATGTTTTCTTTATCTTCTGCATCTTTCCACTTTTACTCTCTCATATGCATGTTCCATTATCTAAACTTCAGGGACAAATCAAATGTCATTACTTGGGATTTTTGTAAATCTACATCCTATAATACCTTCCTCCATCTACCAAGTATAATTGTTTAATTCCTCCTTCTCATATGTTCCCAAGCTAAACTGTACATGATTCTAGTTTTAGTTATTCATGTGCTCAAACACTTAAGTCAAATCTGAACTTCACAATACACCTTGCATGAGTTTCTCTCCTATTGTTTCAGTCAGTTAGTATAGACTGAAAAATATAAGCTTATTGAAGGTGAAGTACATGTCCATGAACCAAAACTAGTAAACAAATGTGAACAACTGATTCTGGAACATTATAAAGTGATTCACAATGGTACAAAGTTGAAAAGGAAGAAAACAAACACATCATTCAGTAAGTGCATTGAAGAGAACGATTCTGACAAGAGGGACAATGACAGAAGGAAGAATCAGGCAATGTTTTTCAGAGAGAGCAGAGATGCTTTTTCACTAAAATAATTAATTATTTAACAAATGGATGCATACAAATCTTCTGCAACTAAAATATGAGAACTATGAAGAAAGAAATGTTGATTCAATCACCTGTCAACAAAAGGAGGTTGTCAGGTCTCTACATTAGAAGGATCAGAGATTAAAATCAGAATGGCATATTTTCAAGTTATGACAGTTTATTCAAATGCTTAGAAAAATAACTTGATTTTTACATAGATTACTTTTATCCCTATTAAATCAAACCATGTATGTCTATAGCCCCAGTTGAAATAGCACTGTATTTATTATAATAAAATAATAAAAGTAGATAATTCAACAATAATTTTTCCATGCTGGAGAAAATCTATTTATTCATTTATTGTTCAACATTTTTGTTGTTGTTGTTGTTGTTGTCTGCTAGGTACAATTTTAGGTACTAGAGATAGAAGAGTCATCAAAACAAAGTCATTGGACACATGGAATTGACTATCTGTTGGATAGAGACAGACAATGATAAAACAAACACAAAAATAAAGTCTATTAAATTATGACAAGTGCAGGAATAAAAATGAAACAGTTGAGGAGAGAGGGTGCTGAGGTGTGATTTTATACAGGATAATGGGGGAAGACTATGTTAAGAGTGAGGCTTGAGTAGAAATCTGATGATGGAAGAAAGCAAACCACATGTGCTCTTGGAGAAGAAAATCAGTAAAAGAGAAGAGAAAATGCAAACCCTCCCAGATTTGAAGCCAAAGGTTTTGACCACAAAGACTATGCTCCTAATTAGTACTCTACCCTTCCTTTTTATGAGGATTAAGTGAGTTACTACATAAGGGCATTTATCATAATGCTTTCAACAAACCTAATTACTATTAGAAAAATTGTAAATTCTTATGCAGACCAAAGCAGAATGTAGCTGCACAGCCTTTTTTACTCTTCAGTAATCTGCCTGAAATGCAGGAGACCAGAATTTGATCCCTGAGTTGGGAAGATCCCCTCGAGGAAGAAATGGCAACCCACTCCAGTATTCTTACCTTGAGAATTCCACAGAAAGAGGATCCTGTTGGGCTACAGTCTTTGGGGTCACAAAGAGTCAGACATGACTGAGTGACAGAACAGAATAGTGGTGCTCTATTAGCTTTAAAATTGTGGCAACCTTGCAGTATTGTGACTTATTATTAAATACCTCAAAATAATATGTCAAAAATAATTACTACTCAGCTTTGAAAATACTGGCAATATAAAAGAAACTTTCTTCTAAGATTATATAATTTTGGATTAAAAATAAGAGTCAAGGAAGAAGAATCAATGGAATTTCCTGAGTAGTCATTGGTAAATATTTTTGTAGACTTATGGCTAGCAGATTTTATCCAGCTGTTTTTTTTAATCATGAAATTTTCAATAAAATGTAAATAAAAATCCTATCACATAAAATATTCCCTTATTTGTAGAATACACCCATTCTAGATCTGCATGTGCCCATCAATGTCCTCACTATGTTCCCAGAGTCAAGTGGCCAAAGTACCACGCTGCTGGAGTGTGCCTGTTCTGCCTATGTGACTACACAGCCTGACTGAATTTGCAACACCCCATCATTGCAAAATGCTCTGTTGGCACAGCCTCTTTTGGCAGTGGCTAAATGGTTGCTCACGAATTTACACCTACAGGAAGGTCAGGCAGTCTTTTTGCCTGTGAGAGCATAACTCACAGGTAAGTTCAGAAGAGCTCAAAGGTACAATATTTTCATGAAGTTCACAGGCAACTGAAATTTGCTCTTAAGGTGAGGAAGCCGAGAGTTGTAATCATCACTAGTACCTATCAACTCCCTCTGGATCAACATTCTCATTTAAATGGCCAGGTGGAACTAGTGGTAAAGAACCTACCTGCCGATGCAGGAGACCTGAGTTCAATCCCTGGGTGGGGAAGATCCCCTGGGTGAGGAAATGTCAACCCAGTCCGGTATTCTTGCCTGGAGAATCCCTTGTACAGGAAAGCCTGGAGAGCTATAGTCCATGGTGTCACAAAAGTGTCAGACACAAATGAAGCTTAGCATGCAAGCATCAGCTTCTGAATTCAAATACAGAATCAGTCACTTCAACACTCCTTCCCAATGCACACTTCTGAGCAACGCCTTCTCTTTCCCTAGAGACATTCCTTTCCAAGAACCTCAAAGAGGTCCATATGGTGAGCAGACTACTCTGGTCTGCAATACCTTATTTCCCATTATGTTCTTTGTAAGAGTCATACCAGCCAACTTTCCCAAGGTTTTCCTCCCTCTGAGTCTTAGAGAAAGCTACAGGTTTTTCAGAAATCTTGCCAACTTATTATAATCTCTGTCCTTTGTTGGTAGAGCTTATTCTCCTGAATGCCCAAGTATTTACTTTTCCTATTTTATTCCTCAGAGAATCCTCTAGATAACAATGTAGATAGAATTTAAAACAAATTGTCATATTTAATTCTCACATACAAAAGAAAAAAAAAAAACCTGTGTGACAACTAATTATTATCTCCTTTTAAATGTAAGACTGAGGTTCAAACAGGTTTAGGTAGTTAATTGATTTTAAAAACCCTTGTTAACTTTACTGTACTCTGGCTTTTTCCTTATGATATGTTAGAAAATAAGAAAATGATTGTGGGTAATAGCATTCAAGAGGCCAGAGACGGGCTTTTCTAGTGCTAGGACTACTCTAGCTCAAGTCAGAGCTGATTCTACTTTTTCCCAAATGGCTCAGGTTTTGTTTTTATATAGCCTGATTTAAATTTGCCCTTTTCTTTTTCTCTTCTGTTCACAGGCATTTTTGTGATGGATAACACAACAATAAGAAATACTCTATTTTCAGTTATTGCAATTGCTCATGAAATACCACCTCAAGTATTGCTATGATTCGATTCTGAGTTTGTTAGTGGAGGGAGACCAAAACAATGCCAAATTCTTATTTTTGATTATTTGAATTAACCTGCAGTCTGATTGCTGAGAAATGTGATCAGCACTCCCATTGTATATTTAATGCTTCTTACACTAGCAAAATATTATTGCTAACAACTTTATATTTTACATAATAATGATATTTATCTTTCTGTAAATACCTGGAAATGTCCTGATTGAGGTGCTTTTCAGGTAAAATACACTAAAATAAAAATATAAGCATATAAAGTCACATTTAAATTTGTCATTAAGTGTCTCTTAGATTGTCAGACCTCGTGCCTTCTTCTAAGAAAAATATTTTGAAATTCCCCTTTATATCTTGAACTGAAATCTATAGCTGATGTAAAATACAGACATGTATAAAAATAATGTAACCCATTAATTTTAAGACGAATAAAAAATTAATGTCATATCATTTTCCCCAGAAACAAAGTTCTCCTTTGAATCATTACATAGTATAAGGGGTAAGGAGCTTCCTGAGGTCTCCTTAGAATTGTTAGGAAACAGGGTATGTTACCCCAAAATATGTTTCAAGGACATATTGTTGTTTTGAATTCCCAGTTGGCGTTAGTGGAAAAGAACCCTCCTGCCGATGCAGGAGATGTAAGTGATGTGAGTTCAGTCCCTGGGTCAGGAAGATCCCCTGGAGAAGGAAATGACAACCCAGTCCACTGTTCTTGCCTGGAGAATCCCATGAACAGAGGAGCTTGGTGGGTTACAGTCCATGGGTTCACAAAGAGTTGAACATGACTGAAGCAACTTAGCACACACAGTTATTTAAGAAATGGCCAGTACGAGAATAACACTCTGACTCTTCTGTCTCCCTAAAAACAGGAAATAAATCTTACATGAAAGGTATACTCTCTGTATTTAGAGGTAGAAGAACAACCTTGTCACCAAAGATAGGGAATTTGGGACCAAGAAACCTGTATAAATAAACTTTATTACTTCTCTTGTTTACTACCAAATCCAAATTCTGTTTAGATTCTTCATTAATTGGGCACCCAAAACCTAAGTTTCTTTCCCCTATCAATTCCTCACAAATTTATTGTCTAAAATATATCAAAGCTGCTTGCTTTCTCCATCTTTCAGGTCCTATTTCTATGAGGACTTTGTGCACATGAATTAAAACTTGTTTCTTTTTCTCCTGTTAATTTGTCTGGTGTCAACTTTATTGTTATTCCAGCCACTAGAACTCAAGAGGGCTAATGGAGGAAACGTCCTGCTCCCCAACAGAACCTGCTGCTGCTGCTGCTAAGTCGTTTCAGTCGTCTCTGACTCTGTGCGACCCCATAGACGGCAGCCCACCAGGCTCCCACGTCCCTGGGATTCTCCAGGCAAGAACACTGGAGTGGGTTGCCATTTCCTTCTCCAATGCATGAAAGTGAAAAGTGAAAGTGAAGTCGCTCAGTCGTGTCTGACTCTTAACGACCTCACGGACTGCAGCCAACCAGGCCCCTCCGTCCTTGGGATTTTCCAGGCAAGAGTACTGGAGTGGGTTGCCATTGCCTTCTCCACCAACAGAACCTAAGAACTCCCAAAGGCCCCAGCTTCTAATATTATCACATGGTTTTAGAATTTCAACATATAAATTTAGGGAAGACAGAACATAGCAGAGGTTGAAGGATCTCTTATTCCATCCAAAGATAATTCTTGAAGGAGCATCTCAGCAGATAGCCTGGTGGCTCAGTTGATAAAGAATCTGCCTGCATGGTGTTAGAAAATGTTCTAGTTTCATTCTTTTACAAGTGGTTGACCAGTTTTCCCAGCACCACTTGTAAAAGAGATTGTCTTTAATCCATTGTATATTCTTGCCTCCTTTGTCAAAGATAAGGTGTCCATATGTGCGTGGATTTATCTAGCACACTTTCTAACACCATACACAAAAATAAACTCAAAATGGATTAAAGATCTAAACGTAAGACCAGAAACTATAAAACTCCTAGAGGAGAAAATAGGCAAAACACTCTCCAACATACATCACAGCAGGATCCTCTATGACCCACCTCCCAGAATATTGGAAATAAAAGCAAAAATAAAAAAAATGGGACCTAATTAAACTTAAAAGCTTCTGCACAACAAAGGAAACTATTAGCAAGGTGAAAATCCAGCCTTCAGAATGGGAGAAAATAATAGCAAATGAAGCAACTGACAAACAACTAATCTCAAAAATATACAAGCAACTCCTACACCTCAATTCCAGAAAAATAAATGACCCAATCAAAAAATGGGCCAAAGAGCTAAATAGACATTTCTCCAAAGAAGACATACAAATGGCTAACAAACACATGAAAAGATGCTCAACATCACTCATTATCAGAGAAATGCAAATCAAAACCACTATGAGGTACCATTTCACGCCCGTCAGAATGGCTGCAATCCAAAAGTCTACAAGCAATAAATGCTGGAGAGGGTGTGGAGAAAAGGGAACCCTCTTACACTGTTGGTGGGAATGCAAACTAGTACAGCCACTATGGAGAACAGTCTGGAGATTTCTTAAAAAACTGGAAATAGAACTGCCTTATGATACAGCAATCCCACTGCTGGGCATACACACTGAGGAAAACAGAACGGAAAGAGACACATGTACCCCAATGTTCATCACAGCACTGTTTATAATAGCCAGGACATGGAAGCAACCTAGATGTCCATCAGCAGATGAATGGACAAGAAAGCTGTGGTACATATACACAATGGAGTATTACTCAGCCATTAAAAATAATTCATTTGAATCAGTTCTAATGAGATGGATGAAACTGGAGCCTATTATACAGAGTGAAGTCAGCCAGAAAGAAAAACACCAATACAGTATACTAACACATATATATGGAATTTAGAAAGATGGTAACAATAACCCTGTATACGAGACAGCAAAAGAGACATTGATGTATAGAACAGTCTTATGGACTCTGGGAGAGGGAGAGGGTGGGAAGATTTGGGAGAATGGCATTGAAACATGTAAAATATCATGTATGAAACGAGTCACCAGTCCAGGTTCGATGCATGATACTCGATGCTTGGGGCTGGTGCACTGGGACGACCTAGAGGGATGGTATGGTGAGGGAGAAGGGAGGAAGGTTCAGGATGGGGAACACATGTATACCTGTGGCGGATTCATTTTGATATTTGGCAAAACCAATACAATATTATAAAGTTTAAAAATAAAATAAAATTAAAAAAAAAAAAAAAAAGAATCTGCCTGCAATGCAGAAGACCTGGTTCAATCCCTGAGTGAGGCAAATTCCCTAGAGAAGGGAATGGCTACCCACTCCAATATTCTTGCCTGGAAAATCCACAGAGGAGGCCAGTGGGTTATAATCCATGGGGTCACAAACAGTGGACACAATTTAGTGACCAAACCACCACCTCAGCAGTTAGCAGCTAGTGTGTTTTAGGTCAGGTAAAGAAATAACAGGCAGAGCATCAACCATTGTAAGAAGAAAATATAATAAAATAGCACATCTTTAATATATAAATTCTCGAGTACAACTGAACTTGAAAAAATAAAAAGAAAACATTCAGACATTTGAACCTATTCATGAAATTATAATGAATACGACAGTTACTGCTATAGGCTAATTTAAGTTTTTGGTGTGGAGATTCAAATACCACAATGCTGCCGTAAGAGACATGATTTTCTAAAATGTAGCTAAATCTTCAGAAAATCTGAAGGAAAAATGATAACGTTTCTTCAAATGACATTGTTTTTGCATTTTTAAAAATTCAATGTACATAAAAATGTGCAAAAAAAAAAAAACTTTTCCACAGGGCAAAGCTGAAGTATATTTCATTTCCTTGAGCTTTATGAGGGTTATATGTTATAAATGTGTAGCCAAGTAATAGATAAGCCTGGTACTTTAAGGCTGTAGTTGTAAAAAAAAAAAAAAGAAAAGAAAAAAATGTGCAAAAAATATGCTGGAAAAATAAAGAAGAGTTTGGTTTAAGAATTAGATAGTGATAAACAAGATTTTCACATATTTAGAGGCAAACCTATAACTTGTGAAGAACTTTGAAATATTCTTCATTTTGTAATTGTATACATGTTGATGGCTAGCTTTTATGACTTAACCACTAACAATTCTCTCAATCACTGGGACAAAGTGTCCCTGCCAAGAATGTCCAAACCCTCTACCTCCCAAAATTCCTAAGATGTTTCCAGGGCACAATACAAAGTCTCTAAAGATTATTGGTTGAGACATATTCATCTTGAAAACATGAATTTTAAACATAGATTACTTTCATGTTAAAAACATTCCATATTCTACAGTTAAATTCTAAAGGCAGTCTAGAAAGAATCTTACACACATACACTGAAGAGATGATTGTTAGAAAAAGTATGGAACTAGTGCAATAATATAAGAGCAGATAAAGTATTCAGTTCAGTTCAGTTCAGTCACTCAGTCATGTCCGACTCTTTGCAACCCCATGAATCGCAGCACGCCAGGCCTGCCTGGCCATCACCAACTTCCAGAGTTCACTCAGAATCACGTCCATCGAGTCAGTGATGTCATTCAGCCATCTCACCCTCTGTTGTTCCCTTTCTCCTCCTGCTCCCAATCCCTCCCAGCATCAGAGTCTTTTCCAATGAGTCAACTCTTCCCATGAGGTGGCCAAAGTACTGGAGTTTCAGGTTTAGCATCATTCCTTCCAAAGAAATCCCAGGGCTGATCTCCTTCAGAATGGACTGGTTGGATCTCCTTGCAGTCCAAGGGACTCTCAAGAGTCTTCTCCAACACTACAGTTCAAAAGCATCAATTCTTCGGTGCTCAGCCTTTTCACAGTCCAACTCTCACATCCATACATGACCAAAGGAAAAACCATAGTCTTGACTAAATGGACCTTTGTTGGCAAAGTAATGTCTCTGCTTTTGAATATGCTATCTAGGTGGGTCATAACTTTTCTTCCGAGGAGTAAGCGTCTTTTAATTTCATGGCTGCAGTCACCACCTGTAGTGATTTTGGAGCCCAGAAAAATAAAGTCTGACACTGTTTCCACTGTTTCCCCATCTATTTCCCATGAAGTGATGGGACCGGATGCCATGATCTTTGTTTTCTGA
>NW_011495038.1:2967012-2971222 GCF_000754665.1 Bison bison bison | reverse complement strand
CTATTTGGAACCAGTCTGTTGTTCCATGTCCAGTTCTAACTGTTGCTTCCTGACCTGCATACAGATTTCTCAAGAGGCAGATCAGGTGGTCTGGTATTCCCATCTCTTTAAGAATTTTCCACAGTTTGTTGTGATCCACACAGTCAAAGGCTTTGGCATAGTCAATAAGTAGAAATAGATGTTTTTCTGGAACTCTCTTGCTTTTTTGATGATCCAGTGGATGTTGGCAATCTGATCTCTGATTCTTCTGCCTTTTCTAAAACCAGCTTAAACATCAGGAAGTTCACGGTCCACATATTGCTGAAGCCTGGCTTGGAGAATTTTGAGCATTACTTTACTAGCATGTGAGATGAGTGCAATTGTGCAGTAGTTTGAGCATTCTTTGACATTGCCTTTCTTTGGGATTGGAATGAAAACTGACATTTTCCAGTCCTGTGGCCACTGCTGAGTTTTCCAAATTTGCTGGCATATTGAGTGTAGCACTTTCACAGCATCATCTTTCAGGATTTGAAATAGCTCCACTGGAATTCCATCACCTCCACTTGCTTTGTTCATAGTGATACTTTCTAAGGCCCACTTGACTTCACATTCCAGGATGTCTGGCTCTAGATGAGTGATCACACCATATACCTAATAAGTAGATGTATGTTATTTCATCAATCTAACGTAAAATATAAAGTTATATTTACTGGTCTAATGTTTATATCTACATGCATACTTATAATTTTATTCCATGGTTCTAGAATTCCATATTACGTTCAATGATAGTGCCAATTAAAACATAATGGCATTCTAATGTTACAGAAAGAAATATAAAAATTTCAAATATTAATGGAGGGGAGAAAAGTCAAAGTAAATTCATCTCTTATTACACTATATTTGTAACCTGATTTACAATAGTCGGTCTCCCTGAAGTTGGGACTGTAGTCATTTTGATTAGTAGTTCATTTAATGAGTGCAAAAACTTCTTACATTGGGGATTCATACTATATTAAAAAGCGTCCATTAAAATTCCCACAATCTTGGAGTTAAAAAAGTCATCTGCCTTCTCCCCACATTGGTGCATCCAAGTTAACTTATACCTTAAGGAATATAATTTGAACAACCCTTTGTCTGTCTTGAAATAAAAATGGAGAGCCAAAAGAACAGGTGTAAATGCAAAACAAAATTGCAAATTACTGAAGAAAAATATATTGGAATATGTCTATCAGGCCTAGTTGCCTTCACAGACTTCTTGTACTTGCCCTATAATCTGAACATGCTGAAAAAGCCTTTCAGCTACTGCATACATAATTTTCCCTGAAGAAGGATCATTAGGGAACCAGAGGACTCTCAGCAGGGAGAAGTATCTAGAGGAAACTAGATTTATGTGGAAATAATTGTTACTAATAATTATAGCAATTACTATTCAGAGAAAAAAATCATTCTTTATTAAAATCACTTCCTTCTCTTATGCTCTGAACTTCATCATTTCCTGTGTCTTGGAATATATTTCCACAATTCTGCCCATCTCCGACAACAATTTAAAGTATTGCTGTCCTCTCTCTTCCTTTTTAATCAATCCTTCTTAGTCATTCCAGGTTGATCCTAAAACTACTGTCTTTCATTATTTCAGGGGGCAAACCATAATGTATGCATCATATTAAGTTCAAAACATCTGGTTGGCTTGCAAAGTCCCTAACAGTCTGCTCCATCCAACATTCCGATCTGTCTTGTTTACAATTCTCTGAAATGTTTTCCGTCCATCATTCTACTCAAGGCTTTGCTTAATATATAGTTCCCAAATTCTAATGAGTTGACTTCAGGTGCACTGAAGGAATATTCAGGATCCTCTGGTTAGTTAGGAAACTAATGTCAAATTAGTCTTGGATAATAGTTTTCCCCCACTTCGCTACTGAATTATAGTGTCATCATGTCATTTTCCTAGTCCTTATCTTTGAAACACAGAGACCTTAATAACCTACTTGTCATTTGTCTTGAAGGGTCTTTACTTCACTTTTTGTCATTGCTTTTCAGTATCAATATAATTTACATATTCAAGTGAAATATTGATGCTCAATGGGAATATGAGCGACAAATTATGCAAGTACCAAGATTTTGAGCTGAATGTCACAAGGAGATGAATGTTCAAAACGAGGGAGTATTTCAGGACAAATAATTTAAAGTTAAAGGCAAAAATTGTGGGGTTAAGCCTAATTCTCCTATTTTTCCTGATAATGATTTCTGTAATTCTGATCAGAAAGATGGTACAGTGGTAAAGAATCCATCTGCCAATGCAGGAGACTCAAGAGACTCAGGTTCAATCCCTGGGTCGGGAAAATCCCCCAAAGTAGGAAAAGGCAATTCACTTCAGTATTTGCCTGGAAAATTCCACGGACAGAGGAGTCTGGCAAGCTACAGCCCATGGGGTTGCAACAAGCCCGACATGACTGAGAGGCTGAACACACATGCACAGTGTGGTCTACTAAGTTACAATAGTGTTAAATTTAGAAAAATACTGTGAAAATTTGTATTAGAAGAAAGTTTTTTGTTTGTTTGTTTTCTGCTTTCTTATAAAACCCTTTTCTATATAAATCTTAGTCATACTATCTCACCTTGGTGCTAGTCCACAGATATGAAAAAAAAAAAAAAAACCCAATTCCCATAACATCCAAGAGAGCTTCACCTAAATGCTTTGAGGCAGGTTAGTCTTTTTTCCCCCTTAGTTTCCCAGTACTCTAAAGAGATATTACTACCGAAAAAATACTCCTGGAACTGGTTACACATTTCCTGACTATTGAATCTTATTATGTGTATTCATTCTGTTTTCCTCTATCTGAAATGTTCCTGGAACTTCTAAATATCAAATAAAAGCCTTACACATTATTTGAGTGTCAAAATGGCCATTTTTACTGTTTGTTTTTCCCCTGTACCTCTCTACTAAATGAATGGGATAGCTTGAGTGCATGGAATGGAAAGCAACCAAAGTAAAAGGAATTTTAAACCTCAAGAATATCTAATATAAAAATAAATAAACAATTGAGTTCCATAAGGCTACTTGCTTCTTATCTAACTGATTTTTTTCCCCTTGATTCTTTGAAATACCCACCCAGTCCCCTTGTTATATAATCCAGAATTTGCCTGGTCTTTGTGTCTGGTTCCTGGGAGGTAATATCTAAATCCTTAGAATTTCTCTAGTGATGTGAATGTCTTTGATATTCATGTTTAGCCCTTGGACTACATTTGAGTTTATACTAAAGACATGATTCAGGATGAGAGCTACTGGTTATGCCAGAAAAATGAATCAAACAATTACAGGGTTGGGGCTTGGAGCCACTTGATATTAGCCTAACCTCTCAACATCTGGTGAGGATACAGGACTAGAGGCTGACTTCAATCACATGGCCAAAGATTCAATCAATTATGCCTACATGGTGAAACCCCAATAAAAATGTTATACACCAAGCTTGGTGGAGGTTTCTAGTTGATGAACAAACTGAAATTCCAGAAGGATGACACATCCTGATTCCATATGGAGAGAGAACAAGAGGTTTGAATTCTGAACCTTTGCAAATCTTGCCCTATATGTCTCTTCATTTGAGAGATTTCTTCAAGAAAATTAGAGATACCAAGGGAACATTTCATGCAAAGATGGGCTTGATAAAGGACAGAAATGGTATGGACCTGACAGAAGCAGAAGATATTAAGAAGAGGTGGCAAGAATACACAGAAGAACTGTTCAAAAAAGATCTTCATGACCCAGATAAACACAATGGTGTGATCACTCACCTAGAGCCAGACATCCTGGAATATGAAGTCAAGTGGGCCTCAGAAAACATCACTACAAATAAAGCTAGTGGAGGTGATGGAATTCCAGTTGAGCTATTTCAAATCCTGAAAGATGATGCTGTGAAAGTGCTGCACTCAATATGCCAGCAAATTTGGAAAACACAGCATTGGCCACAGGACTGGAAAAGGTGAATTTTCATTCGAATCCCAAAGAAAGGCAATGCCAAAGAATGCTCAAACTACTGCACAATTAATTGCATTCATCTCACATGCTAGTAAAGTAATTCTCAAAATTCTCCAAGCCAGGCTTCAGCAATACATGAACCATGAACTTCCTCATGTTCAAGCTGGTTTTAGAAAAGGCAGAGGAATCAGAGACCAAATTGCCAACATCTGCTGGATCATGGAAAAAGCAAGAGAGTTCCAGAAAAACATCTATTTC
>NW_011495038.1:2965562-2965886 GCF_000754665.1 Bison bison bison | reverse complement strand
CAGTCCATTCTGAAGGAGATCAGCCCTGGGATTTCTTTGGAAGGAATGATGCTAAAGCTGAAGCTCCAGTACTTTGGCCACCTCATGCGAAGAGTTGACTCATTGGAAAAGACTCTGATGCTGGGAGGGATTGGGGGCAGGAGGAGAAACGGACGACAGAGGATTAGCTGGCTGAATGACATCACTGACTCGATGGACGTGAGTATGAGTGAACTCCAGGAGTTGTGATGGACAGGGAGGCCTGGGGTGTTGGGATTCATGGGGTCGCAAAGAGTCGGACATGACTGAGTAACTGAACTGAACTGAATTTGTATCTTTTTTTTT